>NC_064413.1:48772500-48985000 GCF_023375975.1 Astyanax mexicanus | reverse complement strand
TTCGAGCTTCTGACCTTGGCCTTCAGTATGATGTTGATGATGATCATGATGATGATGATTATTTTAATGGTAGAGTTTCAATATGGTGATTTTCTGTCATATCGCACATATCTGGCTTAAATGCTGTCTTTCAATCGAGAGGTCATTTATTATTAATCGCGCTTCACCAGTCTTGGAGTTTTGGACGTTCTGCTTTGTTTTTGTTCCTCATGGTTTAAAGAAGAACTGTGGTGTTAAATGGACTTTTGGTGTATTTAAAAAAAAAAAAAAAACATGATTAAAAAGTACTTACATTTGATGAATAGCACACCACTGTTCTCCCACAGCTTTCTGAGATCCAGAAATTTTAACAGGTTGTCCAAACATCCTTCAGACTGGGTGACACGGGGCATAATCTGCCCTGACAAATCGCTTTTTCCACCGTTATCCAGCTCAAAGTAGCTCCACACCTTCTTGCTAGAATCTGGAAGACCTGACATTTAAAACGAGGCATTAATAACTTCTATAATAAAACTGCACAAGAAGCTTATTGAAAAACTCTGCATAGCCTGCCTCCTGGTGCCAGCTGCTTCGCTATGCAGAGTCTATGTATATATATGTCTATGTTATTTTCAGTTCAGTGATGGCGGCGCTCAGAGCTGAAGCTCACATTATAGGATGTAAACAGTGTTTTTTAATAAGCTTCTTCTGCTCTTTTTTAAGTTATTAATGCCTCGTTTTAAATGTCAGGGCTCTCCAGATTTTAGCAAGGAGGTGTGGAGCTACTTTGAGCTGGATAACGGTGGAAAAAATGACATTTTTGGGGCAAATTATGCCCCGTGTCACCCAGTCTGAAAGGTGTTTTTGGACAAACTGTTAAAATGTCTGGATCTCAGAACGCTGTGGGAGAACGGAGGTGTGCTATTCATCAAAGATAAGAACTTTTTATCATGTTTCAGTTTTGCTACACCAAAAGTCCATTTTACACCAGAGTTCTCCTTAAAGATGGTTTAAAGAAAGTTATCAAAGGTCTTCACGCTTTGGGTTTCCTCCAAAGCTGACCTAAGCTGTTTTCGTTCAGTTTCTGGTTGCCTAGTTTTTGATTTTGTGCAATTTTCAGTGTGTTCTATGAACAGATATTTCTTTTTTTTTTAATTTCTTGTGCACAAGATACATTATATAGAGTTCTGCTTTGCTTTCTAATGTCTGATGACGAATATAGAACTTCAAACAGTCTTTGTAAAGAAGGACGGATGGCAGTCGTGAGCAGTAAAAGACGCGCTCTTTCTTTCTGCTGGAGAACAGTATTGCTTCAATCCATCTGCATGACCAATCTTGCTGTCTGTCAGAAAATCTGTTGATTTAAAATAAGTGCTGTTGTGATCGCTGTGTAATCTGGTTTTCCTCGGTGAAAAATATAAAATGTGAACGTGTTGATGGAGTTTGTGAATAGAGTTGACCATGTTTATAGCCCTAAGGATTCCTAAACCGTCAAAAGTCATGGATGTGTGGGGTTTACTTTCATTTGCAAAGTCTTGTAGAGGACAATTCAATTCGTGTAATGGTCAGATCAGTGAATAAATAGGATTCATCTGCAGTAGACATTCCAGAAATAAATCAATAATTTAAGCATTAAGATATTAAAACATACTGAATATTACTGTACATAGTCATATCTAAATATTATGACCACCCCCTTGCTTTTACTGTCAATTGTCCGTTTTATCAGATCCACTACAATAGTTTTATAATTCCAGACTGTAGTTCTGTATCTGTTTCTCTGCTTACTTTATTATTATTCTTATTTCAGCCTGTTCTTTAATGGTTCTTAAAAGCAGTTATTGTTATTATTCTCAGCACTGCAGTGATTAGCACTGATTAGCATGGTGGTGGTTAATGTCGTGTTAGTGTTTGTTAGTTGTGCTGGTTGTATAAGTAGATCAGACACAGCAGTGCTGCTGGAGTTTTTAAACACTGTACAGCTGCTTCACCTTGTAGATAAACTAAAGTCTAGGGCTGCAATAATTAGTCAATATAATCGAAAATGTGGATTATTTAAATTTGTCGACTACAGATTTCAGTACCACTTTAAAATAAGACTCCTTTATAAAGAGTTTATAAATTGTTTGTAAAGAAGTTTATTACTGGTTATTAATTAGGGTATAAACTATTATTAAGTAGTTACAACACAAACAGGAAGGGCATCAGTGGCCTGTCATGTACCAAATAGTGATTCCATATTCGTTTATACTGTTAAACCTCAGATCTTACTAGATACTTATCTTACTTTGTCTTTTCCATCAGTCAGCCATTACATTTCTGTTTATATCCTTATTTATTTAACTTTAATTACATATTAAATTTCTAAACTGACTTTTAAACGGTCTGTTTTTTAATTAGATATGTTTAAAAAAAAGTCATTGTCACTGTTGTTCTTTCTATTTATGTGTTGTAAGTGCTTATTAATGTTTTTAAAGTATTTACAACTTAATTTATAACCATTTAATAAACTTCTTTGTAAACTGTTATAAACCCTTTATAAAGGAGCCTTATTTTAAAGTAGTACCCAAATTTAATTGTCAAATAATCACTATTTTGTAACAGTCCAGCATTATAAAGTGCTAGGGACTGAAATACAATGAAAGACTCACACAGTTTACACTTAACTTGGTTTGTCTCTCCAAAAGTGCCTAAACTCATACTACAACAGATTACATATTTACCAACTAAATATATCAGTATTTTCTATGTTTAAACAACATCCGGACATTTAAATGCCTTTTAAATTTCCTGTTTTGCTGTTTTTCTGTTGTTCTGTAATAATGAAAAATATGAAATAATCATGGACTAATCAACCAATTGAAAAAATTATAATCAGATTAGTCGACTACCAAAATAATCATTAGTTGCAGCCCTAGTAAAGTCAGAGACAGAAACTCTAGAATTAGCTTTTTGCACAGTTTACAGTGATGGTCTTTTTTTCTAGTCCTTTATCAGTAAGCACAGGATAGTTGTTGGTCTATTCTCAGTCTAGCAGTGACAGCAGTGAGTTGTTTAAAAACTCCAGCAGCACTGCTGCTGTATCTGATCCACTCATTGTACCAGCACTACAACACACACTAACACCTCATACACCACTACCATGCTAATCAGTGCTAAAAGGAGGATGATAATAATAATAGAAAAGTATGCAGAGAAACAGATACAGAACTACAGTCTGTAGTTATAGAATTATAGAACTACAAAGTGCTCAGATATGATCACATATGAGCTGATCAAATGGACACTAGAACAAGGAAGAAACAAGGAGATGATAATAATATTCCAGTATGTCTGTGTACTAATCTGCTCTTAAAGCACATTCTTGCGTCTGCTGCACACGAGCAGATGCTGCAGCTGTCTTCGGTCTTCAAGTCCTCCTGCTGTCATTCAGCTCCATCGATTTCCAGCAGCTGAACTCATAATTCAATTCATAAAGAAAAAATGTGAAACATGAAAAGATCCCATAAACAGTCAGTGAATAGTTGCTGTAATCAGTATGAATCCACCGTGCTAGTGGTGGAGTTCTGTATGGCTGTTGTGTCCTCTTCAGAAGAAGCTGTAATGATGGTGGGTAACTTTTGAATGAGGCCTGTGTGCCGTGACTAGACAATGTAAATAAATGTCTTTGTCAGAACGCGAGTGCTTCTGTGACTTTTCTGTGTCATTTGGGTGGTATGTGTTGATGGCGATCATTATTCTACAAGAAGTGGGATGCATTTAATATTTGGCAACCAAAAAATGATTTGTGTTAACATGGTATTTAAAAAAAATACTTTCAGTGTTTGAACTAGGGGTGGGCAATATGGCAATGAAAAAATATTGTAGTATTTTTGCGATAACGATATTCTTGGCGATTGCAATTTTTTAAAGAATATAATGTAACAAACTGAATATTAAAGTTTTATTTAGTATAACAGTTCAGTAGACCAAATATATTCAGTAGAAAAAAAACATAAAACATAATAATAGTAGAAACAAAAACAGTCATTTGGGTGATAAGTGTTGGTGGTGATCATTATTATGCAAGAATTGATATGCACAGAATATTTGGCAACCAAAATGATTTGTGTTAACATGGCCAAAGAAAAATGGTGTTATTTTTGCAATAACGGTATTCTTCTTTTTTTTTAAAGAATGATATACTACTGCAACAAAATAAATATTAAAATTGTATTTAGTTTAGTAATTTTATAACAGTTCAGTAGACCAAATATATTCAGTAGAAAAAAATACATAAAACATAATAATAGTAGAAACAAAAAAACGATTCTACCATTTTTTGTCTATTTCCTAAAGAGTAACATAAAAAGACCCTGTTCAAATAAAAAACAAAAACCTACCACAAAACTAAAACTCTATACTTTAGTGCATGCATGTAAACTACAAACAAACTATTAATTAAATAAATTATGTATGGTAAATAGCAAAATTAAAACAATATAGACTTGAATATCCTTTAAAAAATATTGCAATATCATCATGTAGTTTTTCGAATGACTCATTAATTTTAAGTCATATTGTGCTCTGTTCATATGTGTGCTATGATGTTACAATGTGCAATATTTTTATTAATTAATTAGTATTTATTTTATACAGTTGTGAAAATAGAGAAATTGTGAAAAGCTGTGTAAATGAGCACACTGACCAGTGTTCAACCCCACTCACAAGATAGCACCTCGCAACTTATACAGGTGTGAGCATTCCCAAGCCAAGCCTCCTAAAGTAATAATAATCAAGAAAAATGCTTCTATTCCATGACTGGGATTTTGGGCATGACTTTGATATCTTTTTGTTTTTTGATTTAAGGGAATTAAAATCATTAAGATTTGCGGAAGTTCGAAAGAAGACACTCAAAGAAGTGATTGTTTTTTATATTGTTTTTATTCACATAAACATTCACTTTTAAGGTACAACTGAAGTGCAATTTACAGACCTTAGCAGCATATAATCGCAGATTAAATTTACATCTTATTTAGACATCTCGTAATTCTGTTTTTTAATTTTCTCTTCATTTTTACAAAGTTTACAAAATGTACAGTCAATATTACAATATTGCCATTCAGCCATGCCTACTACTTACTTTCTCAATAAATTCATCTGTTATAAATCTCATTAACGTAACTCATATAGAAATAAAGAGAATGGAGAGATGAACGACGATCGACCAATTAGACACAATATCAAAATAGGGAACGTTTAAAAACGGATAAAATATCCAAAATAACTCCCAGTAGAGACAGTAGATGTTGTGATTTATTAGTGAAATATATTTGGTGGTTGTAATGCTGTTAGTGAATGGTTAAATTCAGGCTGAAAGTCACAGAAACTGAGATAAAGCTAATGTATAACATCACTGTATGAACTGTAAGTATTGTAGATAGAACCAGCGTGAGCAAAAGTTCAACTAAAGTTCATGCTGGAGCTGGGCGTGTCCTCAGTGCTCCAATGTAGGCGGGGCTTAATATGACCAGTACATTGGGCTCCATGGTAGAAACTTGTGTAGTATTACTTTTACCCTTTAAGTGTTTAATATGACTGCTAGAAAGTTTGCACAGGATCAGATATCAGATATTCGATATGTTCATAAGCTCATAGTCATGTGGTAAATGTGCTGTAAATGTGTTGTACTGTTGCTATTGGGACAAAACCTTTATATAAATTATATTTTTTATTTTAATAATTAAATAATTTTATCATATAATGTAATTTAATATAATTTAATAATGTGTCTAGTTGAAAGTTAAGTATACTCAAATATCCATCATACATACTGAGAACTAGTCAGTTTGTGAGTTAGTGTGGTTACTAGGGACACTACTATCCCACAATGCAATGTGAAGCAAAAAGAGAGGAGCTACTCATGTCTGGAACAATAGTAGAAAAATGCCAATTTTAGCATAATACACTTCCTCAAGTCCTGTTAGCACAAAAAAAAAAAAAAAAAAAAAATATATATATATATATATATATATATATATATATAGTATATACCTAAAAGTAGAGCTGGGCAATATGATGATATTTTATTGCATTGTGATAAATATTCTTATAATATCAACAGTATAAAGAAGAAATCAAAAATCCATTTTTTTTAAGATTTATTTCTTATTTTCTCTCAATTTTTATCCTCCCTTATTTGTCCCACCCACTCAACTGCTTCTGAAGACATGCACATGCCTCCTCCGATACATGTGAAGTCAGACTCCGCCTTTTCAAACTGCTGATGATGCAGCATTGCCGAGTAGCATCACAGCGCTAACGCTCGGAGGAAAGTGCAGCTCACAGACGCAGCCTCGTGCTGATCGACATCACCTTTTCTAGTGATGAAGGGAAAGAAAGAGCGCAATCTACCCATCCAGACAGAGCAAGGCCAGTTGTGCTCTCTCAGGGCTCAGGCAGCTGATGTTAAGTTGTATGACTGGGATTCAAACCAGCGATCTCCCAAACAAAGTGGCTGCACTTTAGACTGCCGGACCACTTGGTGCCCAAAAATCCTGTTTAATTGATGATATGCTGCAAAAACCTAACTGAATATTATTAATACATTTTGTGTGCGTGTCAACATTACGATAAGTACCGTGTGGCGGGAAAATGCCTTAAAATATAAATACTGTGATTTAATAATTTTAACATATTGCCCAGGTTTATTAATTGAGGACATATATCACAGACACCACCACAGTGACGTTTGTACTTTTTTCAAATTAATATTGGATTTATGTGTATATTTATCGCAATGTTGAAATACAGACTAAATGCATTAATAATATTAAGTATCATCCAATTAAACAGGAGTTTTGGGCGCAGAGTGGTCCAACAGTCTAAAGCGCTGCTACTCTGTTCGAGAGATCACTGGTTCGAATCCCTGTCATGCATATATATGTTACATTGACTGAAATGAAGAATTATTTCATGTTATAAATTGTGGCCAAATCATTCAGCATTACCATATACTGTATTAGTGTGTAGTGCATACTGTATTTGGGACATAACCTAAATTAGAGTTTGTATTATTGTACTATTCTATAAATGAATAAATTGTGTCAATAAAGATTTTACTCTCAAAATAAATACAAATCTTAAAAATTTATCATTTTAAAAATAGGTTTTGTTCCAATAGCAACACCACATGTCCAGAGATTAAACACAGGGAAGACTCGACTCTGAAGGAGGACTTTCCTCTCTACACTACTACAGCTTGGCTCTGTGCCAGCCTATGAAACGTCTACAGTTCATCACGAATTGTGGAAACACCGACGGGGCCAGAAACAGTGATTCATGCGCTTGTCAGGATTACTCATAAGATTCTGAGAGAGAGAGGGGCAGAAATGCAGGATCTGTATCACCACTAGGTGTCGCTCTTAGAGCTGATATGGATGTGAAAGGGTGCTGCTCTCACACCTGCTAACGATTCAAATCAAACACAGAACACAGGTCCTAAAGCAAGAAGAGAAATACACACACAAAAACACAATATAACTGAGGAAATACAAACTGTAACACATGTTTAAACATCATCTCAGCAGATCAGAGCTGTGCTGTTTACAGGGGATCCTAATCAAAGTAGATAAACCACAAACACAAAATAAACACAAAATAAAATGGTACAAATGAAGATGACTGCTATATGACACTAAGCTTATGTTACCCAGATCTCTGCTTGGTAAAGTCTATAAAGCCTATGTTGCTGCATAGCATGAAGAGCTCTGACATAACACAAAAAAAAATACATGAAATCATGATTAATAATATTAATAATAATAAACATGAATAACTACCACATAAACCTTTAAATAAACTATTCATTAAACACTGCAGAAACAAAACACGCTTTTGTGTAACCGTTTATCGGAGCAGTGAGAGTTTTTTTTTGCCTGGAAAACACTTAAACAGCCCATCTAAAAAATTAATCTGATTAAAGACAACAGAATTCTGTGATAAATCATGATGAATCTGACTTTTTTCTCTATAAGAATCATTCAGATTGGCAAACTTAAATTATATTCATCTTAGTGATGTCACCAAGTGTGCTGTTTTAAAAGCATATTTGCATTAACTGCAATCACAACATTCTGTTAATCAATCATGAAGATTCATTATAACAGTCTTTTATGTTGTTGTTGCTGTTATTTTCCTATATGTTTAATGTATTTTATTTTATGTTAAATTTATTTGTACTGGGGGTGTGGTTTAGGCCTGGCAGAATAGACCCTGTTTTACTGTATTATAATATCTCAGGCTAATTTTAGTTTTAGTGTTTTTTTTTTAAAGAAGAATAATTTAAAATGTGCATAATTTGAGTTACTGAGTATAATGGAGAGCTTTAAAGGATAACTAGCCCCCCTAGTTTTATCTGACTCCACCCTCAGCTCAAATTTAAAAAAGACTAAACAAAAATGGGTGGGGCACTGGGTGATGTATGGGTTTAGAGGTGGGGCAGGAGAGAGAGCTGATTGGGCTAAACAGTGTGCCTCTTATAGTGGTGAGATGCAGTTGGTTGGATGTCAGAAGAGGGGGCCGCATTGTCGATCGTTTGATTGGCATATGGTAATGTGACTGCTCACCAAAGTACACGGAAACATCATCCACGCCTATAGCGCAGTTAAACCTTGAGAGGGCGCTGCAGAGGCAGAAATTACCACAATGAAAGTCTTTTTTAAAGGATAGGAAATGTTTATTAAAAAAAAAACTTTGAAGGAACACATTTTAGCTATTAATTATTAAAAAATATGCTTTAGAGTTTAGTGACTCTTTAATGGAGTGTTTTTATTGCTGAAATGTATGTGGTAAAATGTAACAAACATACAGCAGTTTGCTTTCAGGGTTAAATCCTTCCAAAAATGGATGAAAAAAAGGCCAGATGTTGACAAAAGGAGTGCTGTTAGACGGTAGCTGTTGCTTAGTGGTTTAAACCATTGCTCTGTGATCTAGACTATCATGGTTCAAATCCTAAAAGAGACAGTTTTTCCATGTATCCCTTGTAAAACCTAAAGTCTGGGATATAAACAGGTGGCTATAAACTGTGATAACCTATGGCTCATTGTCCTCAATAATGATCACGAGGTTGTTGGTTCAAGACTGACCATAATCTCCAAACCATGTGAGATTGAAGTATGTTTAAATATGAATGAATAAACTCAAACCAGAAAGTTCAAATGTTGACAAAAACTTCTACAGAGGTGGTGTGGCTCAGTGGTCTAAACCCTGGTTCTGTAATCCAGATGGACAAGGTTCAAGTCCCAGAAGAACCATTTTCTGCATTGTAAATCTTAAAATCTGTGATATAAGTCTTTGAAAATCATAGAACTAAAGCAGCTGGGATCTTGTGGTTTTCTGGTAGACGCTAAGCCCCACAATCAAGAGGTCATTGGTTCAAGACGTTGTCATGATTTTCATCTTCATGTCATGTACAACTAAAGTGTTTAAACATTAAACCAAACCACAACGGTGAAATGTTGATTAAAGAGGAATCGCCAAAGAGTTTCAGTGGCTCAGTGGTCTAAAGCATGGCTCTGTGATCTGGATATTCAGGGTTCAAGTCCCAAGAGAGCTAAGTTTTGGTGTATATTCATTGTAAAGCCAAATATTTGGGATATATCTATTCAAAAAATACATGAGCTAAATTGTAGGTGGCTTGTGGCTCAATAGTAGACGTTGCGCCTCATGATGAAGTGGTTCTTGGTTCGAGACTAATCAGGATCTTTACATCCTGTAATATCAAGGTTTTAAACTTTATGAAATATGAGTGAAACCAAATCTAAAAGGTTAATTGAAAAATTGGCAAGCCCTTCAAGAGGTTCTGTGGCGCAGTGGTCTAAACCGTGGTTCTGTGCTCTTGACATTCATGGTTCAAGTCCCAAGAGGCATTTTTGGCATGTAGTCTTTGGAAAGCCTAAATCTAGAATATACTTGTGCAATAAAGCCTACTCATGCCTTTTGTAGGGCATTGTGGCTCAATGGTAGGTGTCCTGCCTCCAGATAAGAAGGTCATTGGTTCAAGGCTGGTCAAAAATTCCACACTTTGTATCACCAAGGCTTTTAAACTTTCTAAAAATGTAAGTAAACCCAAACCACAAAGGTAAAAGTTTGATTAAAGGTGGGCTGTGGCAAAGGTGTAGTGGTTTAAACCGTGCGTCTGTAAGCTGTATGGTCAAGGTTCAAGTACCATTAAAGCTCAATTTTGGAATATGTTCATTGTAAAGCCAAAAATGTGCGATATAACCTCGAAAAATAGCTGGCCTAACACAGCGGAGACATGTGGCTCAATGGTAGAAGTCATGCCTTAAGACCAAGAGGTTGTTGGTTTGAGACTGAACAGGATTTTCACATCCTGTGGTGCAAAAGTCTTAAAATTTGAGTAAGCTCAAACCAAAAAGGTAAATCAAAATAAGGGCAAATGCTTCAAGAGGTTCTTTGGCTCAGTGGTCTAAACACTCATGGTTCAAGTCCCAGCTAAGTTCATTTTGAAATGTTGTCATTGTAAAGCCTAAAATCTAAGATATACTTTTGCAAAAACCTCCCACGTAAGGAGAAGGCTGCTGTGGCTCTGTGGTAGGTGCTCTGCTTCATGGTGAGAAGGTCATTGGTTCAAGGCTGGCCCCCAAGGGTTTAAACTTTAAAAAAAGTTAAGTAAACCCAAACCACAAAGGTACAATTTGGATAGGAAGGCAATCTGGAACGGCAAGAGCAGTGGTGCAGTGATTTAAACCATGGATCTGTGATCTGGAGGTTAAGGTTTCAAGTCCCAATAAAGCTGTCTTTAGGCATATTTCTGTTGTAAAGCCCAAAAAATTAGGATATAACTATTTGAAAAACACCTGACCAAAAGTGGCGATCTCTTGTGGCTCAATGGTAGAAGTTGTAACTAAATGATTGTTGGTTAGGATCTTTACATCCTGTAGGCTTAAATCTTTGTGAAATTTGAGTAAGATCACACCAAAAATGTAAGATGAAAAAGGGGATAGACGTTCCTGAGGTGCTGTGGTTCAGTGGTCCAAACCATGGTGATCTGTCAAGATCTGTGATCTTGACATTCATGGTTTGAGTTCCAAGAGTCTTTTTTGGAATATAGTCTCTGGAAAGCCTAAATTCCAGCAAATACTTAAACAAACCCCTCCCATGTAGAGGGAAGGCTGTTGTAGGTGGTAGTGGTAGTGGTAGGTGCTTTGCCTTGTGGTGTGAAGGTAATTGGTTCAAGGCTGGTCACCAATGTTTTTAAACTTAAAACAAATTAAATAAACCCAAACTGATAAATAGGCACGCTGTGAGGGAAGAGCAGTGGCTCAGCGGTTTAAACCGTGGGTCTGTGAGCGGCGAGGTCGGGGGTCAAGTCCAATGAAAGCTAAATTTTTGAATATGTTCTTTGTAAAGCCAAAAATAGATAGAGATATAAAACAGCTCCCTGAATACATGGGTGATATGTGGCTTAGTGGTAGAAGTCGTGCCTCATGATTAAGTGGTTGTCGGTTTGAGACTCAGGATCTTCACAATCTATTTTACGAAGATTTTTAAACTTTGTGAAATTTGAAGCTTAGCTGAAACTAAAATGGTTAAATGAATAAAGGGCCTCTCATACAGAAGGTGCTGTGGCTCAATGGTCTGAACTCTGAAACACTGGTCTGGATGATCATGGTTCAATTCCCAGGATGGCTGTTTTTGCCATTTATTCATTGTAAATGTAACCTGAGATATAAATGGTAAAAAACACACATTCCGAAGCAAGTTGGTTCTTGGTGGCTCACTGGTAGGTTCTGTGCCTTGCAAAAAAGAGGTTGTTCGTTCAAGACCAGTGTAATCATCATCAATACTGTTAATCATAAAATCTTAAATTCTAATCGTGCCAAACCCATCACATATTGATAAAAGACCACCTGGAAGCTTCAGTGGTGCTGTAGCTCAGTGGTTTAAACCATGGTATATGTGGTCTTAACAGTCAATGTTCAAGTCCCCAAAAAAACTGAACTTAAAATCATGGGCTGTTTTTCTATTTAAGTACTCCTCTGGATCTCAAACCTCTTAAGTCCAAAAGAAGCCACATCTCCAGAGAACCAATGTAGCTCAGGGGTTTAACCCACAGAATTATTTTTTTCCTCTCTCTCTCTCTCTCTCTTCATCCTTCTCCTCACCCACAGCCAACCTTGTCTCTGTAGCCCATCCAACCATCTCAGCTTTACCACTGCCAAGCTTTCACCACACAGGACTTGAACCCACAACCTCTTATTCATGAGACAAAGCCCTTTACCACTGTACCATCAGGACCCACATTCTGCATTGCTTTTTTTAGGGGGTTTATTATGATCATTGACACAAGTCAGGATGTGTCCTAATCAAGATTTAGTCCTCCCTTTCTCAGTGCTGTCTTATTCTGTGTTCATGTGCTCGTCACACTAGCAGAATACTACATTTTTACTATGGATCGAATGATAAGATTGTTCTGTATTAAGTTAAAATAAGCACTAACCATTAGCAGGAACTGCGCTATTTGTTAAAAAACAAAGAATTAATGCCGAACCATCCATTTTCTGATTCTTTGTTCCTTTTCATTTAAAAAGTAGGATCTTATGATATAAATGCAGAGTAATCCAGAATAAGACTTTGAGAAAGGGAGGACTAAATCTTGATCAGGACACATGGCTTGTGCCAATGTTCATGATAAACCCCCTAAAAAAGCATTGCAAAGTGTGAGTCCTGGTGGTACAGTGGTAAAGGGCTTTGCCTTATGAATAAGAGGTTGTTGGTTCAAGTCCTGTGTGGTGAAAGCTTGGCAGTATTGAAGCTGAGATGGTTGGATGGGCTACAGATATAAGGTTGGCTGTGAATGAGGACAAGGATGGGTCTTTGAAGGAGGACAGGGCAAGATAGAAAGGGGGAAAAAATAAATAAATAAATAAATAAATAAATAAATAAATAAATAAGATAAAACAAGGGGGCTGGGAAGGGAGAGATAGTATTTTTCTTTTTCTGCTGAGTAGAGGTATAATGCGGCAGTTCCCTTCCAGGGTTAGTCCTTCAAAAAAATTTGCTCTGGGCTCCATAACTGCTGCTGGTTATCTCTCTGGAAGTCCCAGGGGGAGAGAGCCAGGTAGTTCCTCTCCCCCTTTGTGGGTTTGGGTCCGGCCTTGTCCGCCCGTCACATGTGACCCCCGGTTTGGGAACTGTAGCTAGCTTTATCTGCCGTTTACATGCATGCATGTCCACACAAGGTGTGGAGATCCTGACTGGTCTTGAACCAGTGACCTCTTAATTGTGAGGCAGAGCATCTACCAGTGAGCCACAGGTTCCCACAAGGAAGCTGTGTATTTTTTAAACATTTGTATCTCAAATTTTAAACTTTACAGTGATTAAATGACAAAAAGCCTCTTTCCAGCATTGAACCCAGAACCTCTTGCCCAAAGACCCCTGGTTTAACCTCCTGAGCTTGAGCAGCATTTTTGTTTCAGCCTTTTTAGTTTGGGTTTACTTGTATTTTGAAAGAAATAAATTATGCAAAGGTATTAAGCAGTCTTGAATTGCAAGCTTCTTAGTCACAAGGCATATATAGCTTGTATCATCAAACCCATTGAGCCACACAGGTTCTTGTTCTTGCTTTTGATGTTTAAATCTATGATTTGAAGCCTTACAACAAACACTTGCTTAAAATTTGTCCCTCAAGACTTGAACCCAGTTTGTCTTGATCACAGCCCTTGAGGTTTAAACCACTGAGCCACAGAATCTCTTGGGATATGAGGTGGGGTTTTTTTACCTACTTTTGTTTGGTTTAACTGATATCTCATAACTCATACACTTTTAAAATACATCTTCTGAAATCTGGCGTAGACACTGATTGGTATTTGAACCTGAAGTGTCATGAACACAAAGCACAGCATCTACCACTGAGCCACCATAGCCCACAGTGGTTTTCTGTGTTTTTGGAACATTTATATCTCAGATTTTATACCTTGCAATAAAGACAAGCCAAAATGGGCTTTCTTAGCCTTGAACCCTGACTGTCTGAGTCTCAAATACAGGGTTTAAACTGCTGAGCTAATATTTAAGAAACATTGAAACAACACTAACCCATATACTGTGGCTTTACTGACTTGTACGTGAACCAACTACCTCTTCATGTAAGGATCATAGTGTTTACCAATGAGCCACAGGATATCTCTCCCATGAAGTTATTTTTTTGGCACATTTATATCTCCATTTTAAGCTTTCCATTGAATAGACGCCAAAATGTCCTTCTCAAGACTTGAACCACCAACCTTCTGGACACTATGCAAACACTTTTCCAACTAAGCCAACCCAGCAGACAAGCTCACTCCCTATCTTTGACATTTTTGGTTTGGGTTGACTCAAACTTTAATAAAAATTACCTGTAGTTTAGATTTTTATTGGTACACGAACCAACAACCTCTTAACTGGGAGGCAAAGCAACTACCACTGAGCTACAGGACCCCACAGCTTAGTCTGGAATTTGTTGACGAATTATATATCTATTATTTAGCTTTGAAATCAACACATGGCAAAAGACCATCCTTCTGAGACTTGAACCCTGACTGTCTGGAAAACACAAACACACTCATGGTTCAATCAATTGAGCTACAGCATTTCATGAAAAGATGTGCTTTTTAGAGATGTATGTTTTTGATTTGGGTTTACCATTGAACCACAAGAACCCCGACTTTCTTGGTAATAAACATTTGTTTTAAATCATTGACCCATAGGATCCTGAACAATTAACACACTCAACTCATCCTGCAAAGGCCCTGATTTGAACCAACAACCTTTTACTCACAAGACAAAGCTTTTACCACTGAGCCACAGGATCCGGGAAGACTGCAGTATTTTTAAAAGTTATATCTTAGATTTTAAGCTCTGCAATTTATACATGGCAAAAATCGCCTTTTTCTAGACTTGAACCCAGACTGTCGTGATTGTAGGCTCTTGGTTTAAACCACTGACCCATTAGATCTGCTGAACAGAAGTTTTTTTTTTTTTAACATTTAAAGTCTAAAGGTTTTAATGATATTGAGGAACAATTAAACATGACTTGAACCCACAACCTCTTGATTAAGAGGCATGGCATCTACCAGTGAGCCACACAACTCACCATGCTTTCTTAACAGGTATTTTAACATATATGTCTTAGACATTAAGCTTGGTTGTGATTACATGTTTAAATAAGTAATTTGAGCCCCAGGACTTGGACCCATAACCTCCAGACCATAACCTACCAGCTTATACCATTGAGCCATTGCAACTTTTGAATGACAAGGTGTTTTTTACAGTGCTTTTCATTTGTTTGACTTAAATTTAGAAACATTCATAAGCTATACGGTTTGCTATGTTAGAAAGATCCTGACCAGGGCTTGAACTCACAACCTCTTACTCATAAAGCAAAGCTTCTACCACTGAGCCACAGAACCTCACATGCCCACTAAAGTTTGTATAAACATTTGTATCTTAGCTTTTTAAGCTAATGCCCAAAATTCTCTTTTCCAGACTTGAACTCAGAGCCTGGGATTTATCCACTTAACCATAGGATCTTGTGAGCAGTGGCTCAAATTTTTGACATTTGAAGTTTGGCTTTAATAATTTTAAGAACAATTAAACCTGATTTGAACCCACAAACTCTTGATCAAGAGGCATGGCATCTACCACTGAGCCACTGGACACAACAGGCCTTCCCAACATGTCTTTGAACATGCATTTCTTGGACATTAAGCTTGCAGTGAGGACATGTTTAAAAAACACTTTAAGCCCCAGGTCTTGAACCCAGAACATCCAGCTCACATTCCACCAATTAGAACCACTAAACCACAGGATTTACTGGAAGGATGTCTGTTTTTACAGCATTTTCAATTTGTTTGTCTCAAAATTTGGAAACATTTAAAAGCTGTATGGTTAATGTTGGAAAGATCCTGAGCAGGACTTGAACTCATAACCTCTTAATCAAAGCATCAGGCAAAGCATCCACCACTGAGCCACAAATTCTCTTTTTCAGATACAGTGTGTTTATCTTTATATCTTTATATCTTAAAAAGCTCTACAATTATCATATGCCAAAAATGCCACTTTTCAGACTTGAACCCTGACTGTCTTGATCACAGAGCCTGAGATATATCCACTGAACCAAAGGAGCTTGTGCTCAACAGCACATATTTTTAACATTTGAAGTTTGGTTCTAATCATGTTTTAAAACAACAAAATCTGATTTGAACCAACAACCACTTGATCAAGAGACATGGCATCTACCACTAAGCCACTGGACCAAGTTCTTTAACCATCTATGTCTTGGACATTAAGCTTGCAGTGAATATGTGTTTAAAAAAACACCTTAAGTCCCAGGACTAGAACCCAGAACCTCCAGACCATACACCACCAATTCTTACCACTGAGCCATAGTTTTTTCAATAGTTTGCATTTATTTGACTCAAATTTAGAAACCTTCAAAATCTAGATGGGTTGACATGCTGGAAAGATCCTGACCAGGACTTGAACTCATGACCTCTTAGTCATGAGGCAAAGCTTCTACCACTGAGCCACAGAATCTCACATGTGTACCATGTGTAACATGTGTACCATGTTTTTTTTGTGTCTTCATTTGTGTCTTCGATTTTAAGCTACAAATTGCCAAAAATGCCCCTTTCCAGACCCTGACTGTCTTGATCACAGAGCCTTGGATTTATCCACTGAACCATCTCTTTTTGTTTGCTGCCTTTTCTTAATGTAGTTGCATTATCATCTTTTTTTCTGGGCCACCGTACTTTAGAAATAAAGATGACTTTTAAAGTTTTAAAATGACTGAGAAAAATCTAATGAATGGAGGTCCGTTCCCACTAATAAGGAACACCATGACTAAGCAGAACAGTGTCTGACTTTGTAAATCTGATCAGGTTCAATGGAAGCTTCGCGAGACGCAGTTGGTGGACTGCGAATTAAAGCGTGAACCAGCTAATCACCACCTTATTTAACATCTTAAGAATGGGCACGGCTCAAATCCCTCCATTTTCTCGCCGGCCCTCTTTTCTTTGTAAATTCGAGTCGGGACACGGCTTCTTTCTTCCTCTTCACACAGGTCATTGCTCCTGCTGGGTGCCCTTTGTAAATATACAGTACAGCGGCACAAAGGAAGGTAACAGAAAAACGACGTGTCACCTATGAAGTGACGACGGAGAGAAGTATTAAAGCAGCGAGTTTCCAGCCGCCCCGCACGCCGAGCGCTCTGCTGAGACACGGGGTGCCTTAATGGCACCATTTATGTTACCTTGTCACTATTACCTCCACTCCTCTCTTTATATTCCCTGTGCTGCACACAAAAAGGGCTTGAATTAACCTGTCTTTGCAATGTCAAACCCCGCTCCTGCTCCTTTTTTTTTCTTTTTTTGAGTCGTTATAGAGAGAAAGAAAGAGAGAGAGAGAGAGAGACGGAGAGAGCTTGTGTGCTTCGTTGAGAGCTAGCTGGCACGAAAGCAGAGAGAAAGAGAGAGAACGCAACAGAGAGAGAGCTTGTGAGAGAGGGAGAGAAAGAAAGTGGGGAGGGGGACATCATTCTGACAGGGCCTTTAATTGGACATTGTGCAAGAACTCTACAGGGGCCGACCATCCGGAAACGGGCCAGTGATGACAAGATGGCTACTGCCTTTCACTTTGGCGAAGGTTAACACACACACACACACACACACACTTGTGCACGCACACACACACTCGCGTACGTTTAGTCTGGTGTGACAGCTGCAGGTGAGCAGAAAAGTGGTACAGTGGAACTGGCGCTGCTCGTTTCACCTCCAGCCCAGACTGACTGGCCTCACACCTGAGCCAGAGCGGCTGATGGTGAACTTGTGAAGATTCGTGGTGAACAACTGTATCATCCTGTTGAAGGATGGTGAGATTGACAGATCTGTAGAACTGCACTGGTTTAGCAATGGTATGTTTGATAATGTTGTATTAATACCCAAAATATTCATGTTTGTTTGGCTAAAATGTGTATTTACACATTTTTGTATAAATAGATTAAAACTTACACTTGAATCAGAAGGGTTCTTTGAGGGATTTCATAAAAAAACACTTATAGACTGACTTCATAATAACCCAGGTTATTGCCACGTTCAGTGTAAAGGCATGCCACTTATAGTCTTGGTTGTTATCAATTACATTTAATTTACACAAATAAAATAACCACAGTTGGTTCCAAAAAGAAGAGCCATTCTGTCCATAAATTGCCAATTAATAAATTGCCCATTTCAATGTAATTTAAAGGCATAATTCCTGTAGTTTGGTTTCTAACGTTTATATTTATTATTATTAACTACACCCGTGAAAATAATGATGCTACAAAGGGTTATTTGAGTAATACCATAAGAGAACCAGAGACATTTCTGTCCATAATCAGGCTCCATAATGAGATGATGTGCTTGGACCCCAGTAATTGCCACTTTTGATTTAATGTAAAGGCATAATTCCTATAGTTTGTTTTATAATGTTTATATTTGTTATTATTAACACAGCTACACTCCTAAAAATAATGATGATGATACAACAGGTTATTTAACTGATACTATAGAAGGACTACAGTTGGTTCCAAAAAGAAGAGCCATTCTGTCCATAATCTGGCTCCATAATGAGATGATGTGCTTGGACCCCTGTAATTGCCACTTTTAATATTATTTAAAGGCATAATTCCTATAGTTTGTTTTATAATGTTTATATTTGTTATCATTAACACAGCTACACTATTAAAAATAATGGTACTCCTGGTTATTTAACTGATACCATAAAAGAACCACAGTTGGTTCCAAAAAGAAGAGACATTCTGTCCATAATCTGGCTCAATAATAGTATGCTGTGCTTGGACCCCTGTAATTGCCACTTTTTAATATAATGTAAAGGCATAATTTCTATAGCTTGTTTTCTAATGTTTATATTTATTATTATTAACACAGCTACACTCTTAAAAATAATGATGCTAAAACAGGTTATTTAACTGATACCATAGAAGAACCACAGTTGGTTCCAAAAAGAAGAGCCATTCTGTCCATAAACTGGCTCCATAATGAGATGATGTGCTTGGACCCCTGTATTTGCCACTTTTAATATAATTTAAAGGCATAATTGCATAATTCCTATAGTTTGGTTTCTTATGTTTATATTTATTATTATTATTAACACAGCTACACTCCTAAAAATAATGATGCTACTACTGGTTATTTCAGTGTTACCATAAAAGAACCACAGTTGGTTCCAGTAATTGCCACTTTCAATATACTTTAAAGGCATAAATTCTATAGTTCTATAGAAATTCTATAGCTAGAGGGGGCTGAATAGGGCTACACTGCAGTATAAGTCCAAATGTTGGTGGACACCACACATTTCTAATGCTTAATAAAGATGTGGGCTGTAGAAAAGTATATATATATATGTATATATATATAGGAAAGCCCCAGCATTGAGCTCTTGAATTATTTGGAATGATGGAGCTCCATTCAGTACTTTTGAGATTAGTAGAGCAGTTGGGAGTAAGGTAAAGTGGTGATTATACCTCAATTCTTACATCAGTGATCTGAAATCTAAAAGAAAGCCTTGCTGTAATTCCTGTAACAGAAGCTACACTCTTAAAAATAATGATGCTACAATGGGTTATTTCAGTGATACCATAAAAGAACCACAGTTTGTGCAGAAAATATTTGTGCAGAAATTACTGTTCTGTCCATTATCTGGCTCCATAATGGGATGCTGTAATTGGACCACCAGAATTAACAATTTTATTGTAATTTAAAGGCGTAGTAGCCCACCCTTAAAAATAACCCAAAGGTGCTTCAATGGGTTATTATAATGATATCTTAGAAGAAACCAAAAAAAGATCTTTATGGAATTAAAAGTAGTTATTTCACAGAATAATTTAGATAACTTCTTGTAGAATAATTATTTTTTTAAGAGTAATTTATACTCCTATATAAATGTATGTATTTAACACAACATTGAGAATAAATGAGCCGTGTGTAAATAAGATGTTTAGAAAATGCTGTTAGTATGGGTTTTTTAATGTGCTAAATGACAGTATATGTGCAAAATATCATCATTAATGCCCCCAATATGTTTTTTTTTTAAAGAAAGGAAAAATTATTGTAAAATAAGAACATAATGTCAAGATAATAATAGGAATAAAAGGTTAAATTCAGTGAATTTTCACAGACATAGAGGATTTTAGGGAAGTTATATAATCAAAGCAGGACCTTCCAGATTCAATCCAGTTTCCAGTCCTGAATTTTGAGAATACAGAGAATTAATATTAGAAATACAGTAATTTATTGGCTTAATAGTTTCTCATCTACAAAAGTTCATAACAGGCCCTGGCTTCAAGGTACAGATTTGAAGTCTTTTACTTTATATCCTGTGATTGGACTTCACAAAATAACCTTACAGGCCATTTTTAAACCAACCAGTAAATGATATACTTTGTATGGTGGAAGGAGTCATGGTCCTCATCAAAGGTTGTGTTTTCCAGGCAAAAGGCATGACAAAATTCCACGCAAAAGACATAACAGGTGAGTACAATAGGTGACACAAAAGGATAGTACCTATTCTATATTTTCAATCAGTTCTAAATAACGCTATGCTAAAGAGAAATTGTTGAAACTGTGTCTTCATGGCTCTGGCCAACTAAATATATCAAAAGTTTCTATCATCTCATTCTCCTTCAGGTTCTGTTTTCTCAAAACAGAAATTCCTAATTCTCCATCACTTGTAAATCAAGTACAGGTAATGTAGAGAAAGTGCACTACCAGTCAAAAGTTTGGACACACCCCTTTTTACACAATGGTAATATTGTAGCTCAATATGGAAGACATGAACATAATGCAGGAACATACAGCTCAGGCAAAAAAATAAATAAGAGACCACCTAAAAATGATGAGTTTCTTTGATTTTACCAAATTTAAAACCTATAAAATATAATCAAGAGGAAGATGGATGATCAGAAGCCATCAAACCAAACTAAACTGCTTGAATTTCCGCACCAGGAGTGAGTAGCATAAAGTTACCCAAAAGCAGTGTGTAAGACTGGTGGAGGAGAACATGCAGAGATGCATGAAAACTGTGATTAAAAATCACTCTGCACTCCAAATAACCCCAAACCATTTTAGTTGGGTTTAGATTCACTGGTTACTACAAAATACCATATGTGTTTCTGCATAGGTTTAATATTAATCTTTTAATATTAATCTTCAACAGAGATGATCGCTGGTTCAAATTCCATTCATGCCATCAGCTGCTGGAGCCCTGAGAGAGCACAATTGGCCTGGCTCTCTCTGAGTGGGTAGATGGCGCTCGTTCCCTTATTTTTGTGAGCTCATGAATTAGTCTAGCATAGTGCATGCATACGTACATGCATACAGCTAGCAGCTGGTGGATAACTATTATAAGCATTATGGATAAATGGTTACAAAAGAAAATGCTGTTTTTGTTTGGATTTTAATTGATTCATTAATGTTTCATGTGGGCAGCAGATCATTACATGTTGGAGCTGCAAAAAAATCACAAAATGAATGAGAAGTGTGTCCAAATTTCAACTGGTATTGTATGTATTGGAGGTAAAGACCACAGCTAATTATATCGGTTAAGGGTTTTTAATAATGTAGCCTGAAAAAAAAATCTGTTTGCATCACATTCTTACATTCTAAACAAAATGCACTCTGTATTCTGCCAAATAAAAATAGGCGTGGAAGATGATTGACACAAGTAAACAGTGTTGGATGCTGAAGTATGTTACTGACCTTGAAAAGAGTCAGGGTCTGCAGAAACGATGATAGACAGACAGCGAAAGACCATGGGCTGCCTTGTATCCTTAGGATAGCGCAGTAAACCCAGTATAGGCTATTTAAAAAAATACTTCTGAATCATTCCAAAATAAGTCAACTGAGATTCCATCATGCACTGAATCTTGTCTTTATCTAATTAAATCAATATAATCAATAAGGACAGAAATGTACACCCCTACTGAAGGCAATTCTTAGCTCAATCCACCGTGAAATGTGGTGGACAAGGATTGGAGCTGAAGCCTGAAGAGAGAGCGGTGGATCTTCAGGTGTTGAGTTGGTGGGCACTACTGGAGAACAGGATCATGGGAAAAGGCGAGGTGGGAGGTAAGATGAGGCGTTACAGTTCATGGAACGCCCCAATTTTCCTTTCCTTTGGGTGCGAAGAAGCGAGGGCTTGTTGAGGGTCTTGAAAGGAACATTGGTGGAGAATGCGGGTTAAGAGATCAGCAGTCTCACACAGTTTTTTTTCACATCGTCTCACAGCATCTCACACAGGCTCACATCATCTCTCACACAGTCTCACGCAGCCTCACGTCATCTCTCGCAGTCTCACGTGGTCGTGTGGGGTGATATGTAGTCTTACGCAATCGCCACACAACAATGTCTCACACGGTCTCGCGCAGACTGAGGCAAATTCACACAGTCTCACGTGGCAAATTCACACAGTCTCACGTGATCTCGCACAGTCTCACGCAGCCAGCAGAAACTGCTCTTGTTCTGGCGGTTTTCTGACCCAGGTTCCCAAGCCGTTGTCCTGCAGTGCTCGTACCCAATGCTCCTTCGCCGTCTGATAGGTGCCGGCCGCCTGCTTAGCCTCACAGTACATCAACGACGCATCTCTCGAACCCGGTGCACACGCTACCAGCTGCAGAGAGAGAGAAAGAAGAGACAGAGAAAGAGAGAGAGAAGAGAGAGAGAAGGAGAGTGAGGGAAAGAGGGGGTGAGAGAGCAAAACAAAACGAATGAGCCGGCACAAACAGGGAACTTCAACAGCTGTGTAATCTCCCCATTTAAATTTCACAAGCAATTGAACATTCTCTGAGCTTTTGTGCATTTCTTTTGTCGCATGCTCATACACACACACAATCGCGCATGCACACACACACTCACAAAGAGAGAGAGAGAGAGAGAGAAAGAGAGCCGAGATAGAAGGGTTGCAGCCGAGGCGCGGAGAAAAGTAAAGTTTCTTTGGGAGATTAGTGTGTCTGCTCTTGCGTCTCTGACTGTGCTCACGGAGCATTTGCCATGGGAGGCCGCTCAAGTGCTTTTGGAGATGATTACCAGTACTACTGTCATTAGACTTTAACTGCCACCATTTGGTAGAGCAGCCGGAGCTCCTCCATACATTTCCATGATTGTGCTTTACTTGTTTTCTTCCTCCAAAAGTGAAACTTATTACAGCATCAGAACTTGGAGCTACTTTATGATGGAAAAGAAAAAAGTTGGACAGGGCTTTCTGCACAGTTTTTAAGGGGATACATTTGGGTTGAACGTGGTCTAAACAGGGACTTTTGTCACTTTCACTTAAACATTGTATCTCCAAAAATCAGCAACTTTACAGGGAAAGGAAAAAAAGGTTTTTAATTGTTTTAAAAACCCTTTAATTTTGGAGCATTAGTCCATTCAGTTTGTCTATGCAAAATTAAATTGTGATGTAATATAAAGATCAATGGGCAGATTAACAATAGGTCACAATTTAAGTAATAATTGAGTAATAATATAATCAATTTCCTCATATCTTCATTATTTTATCTATCTATCTATCTATCTATCTATCTATCTATCTATCTATCTATCTATCTATCTATCTATCTATCTATCTATCTATCTATCTATCTATCTATCAATCAGCTCAGGACAAATAAATTCAGAGACCACTTCAGTTTCTGAATCAGTTTCTCTGATTTCGCTTTTTATAGGTATATGTTTGAGTAAAATGAACATTGTTTTATTCTATAAACTACAGACAACATTTCTCCCAAATTCCAAATAAAATATTGTCATTTAGAGCATTTATTTGCAGAAAACAAGAAATGTCTGAAATGACAAAAAGGATGCAGAGCTTTCAGACCTCAAATAATAAGGAGTTCAGAAATCAATAATAGGTGGAATAACCCTGTTTTTAATCACAGTTTTCATGCATCTTGGCATGTTCTCCTCCACCAGTCTTACACACTGCTTTTGGATAACTTTATGCCTGCACTCCTGGTGCAAAAATTCAAGCAGTTCAGCTTGGTTTGATGGCTTGGTTTGATCTATCTATCTGTCTGTCTGTCTATCTGTCTATATTAAAAGAACTGTCTCTACTGTGTGTAACACTTATTGAGATTACAGTATATAGCAGTATATATATATATATGCCAGGTCTGAGGGAAGTGTGTAAATAAACACTATCACTGATTCTCTAATGTTAATCTGTTCTTGTCTGTCACCTGTTTGTAAAGCATCATGTGCTTGTTCTCTAGCTGTAAGCATGAGACGCTTCAAAGACTGTGTGTGTTGTGTGTGTGTGTTCGTGTCTGCGTGGGTTTATTACACCATGACTCTCTCTCCAGCGTATCTCTCGTATTATCTTGCCAAACAATGGCACAGTCCTCTCACCAGTCATTAGTGACACTGTTGCATTAGCACTTTTTTTTCTGAGCTGCTACAGGAACAGGCAGTTCCACACAGGGCGTGCTGCCTCTCTCTCGGGTAATGAGGACTACTCGAGATGACTCTTATTGGAGAACAAGCACAAGCACTCTTCAATCTTCTGAAGATACAAGCTTTTTTATACCTAATGCAAGTACCTGAGCTATTGAGGGTACTTGTACAATGAAACGGAAGGGAATAAGTATCCTTCAGGGCTCTGGAAACCACACACCAGCTCAGGTGTGTCACCTATTGCTCCAGTGGGTGGGGCAGTTCTCACCTTGCGGTACAGTCTGGTCCAGCGTGTGAAGAGTGCGTGTTTGCAGAGTCGAGATGGTGCTCCACAGTCTCTCCGTTTCCCCGTGGAGGCATTGATCACCTCCAGCTGTTCGTCTCCGGCGGTCCAATTTACGCTGTAGCACGGAGCTTTCGCCTGCTGCCACCGCTCACTACTGCTGAGACCTGTAGCATAACAATACAGCCAGTGTAAATCTATGAGAATAACCTCTGCACATCATCTACTGCATATACAGAGGTTGGACAATGAAACTGAAACACCTGTCATTTTAGTGTTTGGGGAAGTTTCACAGCTAAATTGGACCAGCCTTGTGGCCGATCTTTAATCATTAATAGTGTGAAGGTTCAATAAGCAGGGTAAGAGCACAGTTTTACTCTAAATATTGCAATGCACACAACATTATGGGTGACATACCAGAGTTCAAAAGAGGACAAATTGTTGGTGCACGTCTCGCTGGCGCATCTGTGACCAAGACAGCAAGTCTTTGTGATGTATCAAGAGCCATGGTATCCAGGGTAATGTCAGCATATCACCAAGAAGGACCAACCACATCCAACAGGATTAACTGTGGACGCTGTAAGAGGAAGCTGTCTGAAAGGGATGTTCGGGTGCTAACCCAGATTGTATCCAAAAAAACATAACACCATGGCTGAACCCAAATCACGACAGAACTTAAAGTGCACCTCAACTCTCCTGTTTCCACCAGAACTGTCCGTCACCACAATAAATTATTGTGGTCTAAAACCAGCTGTTTCAGTTTCATTGTCCAACCCCTGTATGCCATTTAAAGTTCTTGGACATCACTTGTGGACTTGGCTATTCAACTCGATTCAAAGGTTTACAAACTGGTAAAACAAACCTGATTCTAAAGACAAAAGCCCTATTTTGACAGGATTAGTTTCTCAGGACATCTGTGAAAAATAAAAATAGTTCACACTTCTACTCAGTGATAAAACTCTTGCATCCGGACTGCAATTGAAAAAAAAAAAAACAGGAGCACCAGTGAGTTTTCTGGCTTCCTCGGTTACAAGACATCGCGTTCAGTAGCTCCTCCATTTTCTCTCGCTGTTGTGTTTACGTTAATCTCTGTGATTAAAGAATTGATGTTAAATATATGTAATCTATTTACATTAGAGTACAAATGTAAGTAGCACACTTCTAATATACTTTGTTTGGTATAATATATATTTTAATATACTGTACTACAATTTTTAGCGTGTAACAAGTTAACTTTTTTAAATTAGTAGTAGTAGTTTAATTTACTCTCTTAAAAGTTACATCGTAATACATTGTACTTTAAGTGAACTTCTGTAACAGTTGTTTTTAACACACTGCTAAAAATGTACAAAAGTATATTTTTGGAAATAAGTATTTTTGAAGTATACTGATTATTGATATTACATTAAACTAAAAGTGTATTTTTATTAGTCTATTTTTTTAAATACACTATATTGTACTTTTTAAAAAGTATGATTAAAGTTTACTTTTAAACACTTGATGAAAGCATAATATTAATGTACTTTTAATATATTTTAATTAAGTACATAAATCTTTTAGTATATTTACAACATACTTAGAGATTTCTCAATATGTTTTAATTACAATTAAGTATATTTTCTTTTTTCTTTTTAGCAGGGGTTAACTTTTTATTTTGGATTCCATGAAAATGTATTTATATTCTTTCACTTCTCTCTTTCTTTAATGGTCAGTCAGTTTGTAAGGATGGTGATCTTCTGAAAGTGCTGATCACTCTGGGGGAGGTACTGTATATTCCTAAGCGAGAGGCGTATAGAGAGAGCGTCCGAGAGAAGCTGTATTTAACAGCAGTTGAGCGAGAGAGCAGAGAGCATTAGAGAGCTACAGCAGAGACAGACAGGTCACTCTAGCCTGCTTAATTACAGGTGAGTGCCTGAGCGTTTCATTAGCGCCAGAACACACACGGCTAACACGGCTGTTGTAGTGGTAAACACCAGCCTAAGCGCTGTCTCTCTCTCTTACACACACACACACACACGCACACACACACCTCAATCAGCACCTCCTTAGTCCGCCAATTAGCATAGCACTCACTCTGAGCACTTAAAGCTGAGGACACTGCACAACACGTTAGCACCCTGCTAACAGACAGCGCTAACACGCGTAGCACCAGGAGTGTGCTGTGTGCTGAGCTCTGAGTGAACACAAACAGATTAACCATAGGATTTTAGATACAAAAAGTATGGCCTCACATCAATGTTAAAAGTCGAGAGCGCAAAAATACAAGTCAGGGGTGCAAAAATACCAGGTGTAAAAAAATAACTAGTGTGTTTTA
Organism: Astyanax mexicanus; assembly: GCF_023375975.1. Taxonomy (NCBI): domain Eukaryota; kingdom Metazoa; phylum Chordata; class Actinopteri; order Characiformes; family Acestrorhamphidae; genus Astyanax; species Astyanax mexicanus. Next base: position 48,957,939 of record NC_064413.1, on the reverse strand, counting down.
ACATTTTGCGTGTGTAAATTAACTTCTTGTGAGCACAAATGTGAAACTAGCGAGCAAAAAAAAAGGGAAACGTGTGCGCGCTGAAGAAAATATTGCTCTTGAGCTTCATTTTTTCCATGCACTATACCTGGGCTAACGGCGCCGGGGAGCAGGTTGTTTGGGTGTTAGCATAGCCAGTTAGCTAACTCTCCTCCAGATCGCGAAGGTAGGCTGTCCATCACAAACCCTGGAGATATCGACCAATAGCATTCGCAGAGTGAGGTGACCCTGGCCCCGCCCCCAAACTGTCAAATCCACCCCTTTCAAAACTCGAGCGCAAAACACTCAGTCGAGCACAAGCTGCTGAAGCAGGTAATTCACACAGTGCGTGAGGGAAAAAAGCACCCAAAAGGAAAAAAATGAAGCTCGAGAGCGATATTCTGTTCAGCGCCCACACCATTCCCTTTTTTTGCTGCACATTTGTGCTCACGAGAAGTTAATTTGCACACGCAAAATGTTAAAACACCCTGGTTCATTTTTTTAACCTGGTATTTTTTCGCCCTCGAATTTTGACATTGATGTCAAAAGTCAAAGTAAAGAAATGTTCCTTTTTGTAAAAAATATGTGTTTGTGGAATGAGCAGCAGAGCTGAGTATGTGAGCTGCGTCCACTAAAATGTGCCAGATCTTCTATGCTATTGCCAAACTACAGAGCCCCTAAGATGATATCATGTTAAAAACATTTTTTAAGACATTTTTACACTAATAACAGCCTTTGCAATGTCATATGTTACTTTACAACATGTGTAATAATGCCCTGCTGAGTGCAGTTCAGCCACAGACCTAGATTTAGATTCTCTGTAAAATGCAAAATCCACCGGAGATCCTATGCAAACCTACTTACTCACACAGAGGTGGGTCTAGGTCCAGGTCCAGGTCAAGAAAGTGGATTTTTACTTTTAACTAGAGTTTTAACTAATATTAAGTATTAGGTATATTAAATATATACTTAATTAATGTACTTAAAACATATGGAGAAATGTCTAAGTATGCTGTAAATATACAGATTTATATACTTGCTTAAAATATTTTAAAAGTACATTACATATTATTATTTTATTAAATGTTTGAAAGTAAACTTTAAAAAAAGTAAAATCTAGTGTATTTAAAAAATATATAGTACATTAATATTCAATATACTTCTAAAATACTTTTTTTTACTTATAGTTCCAAATATACTTTTGTACATTTGTAGCAAAATGTGTTAAAAACAACTGTTACAGTAGATCACAATGTATCATGTAACTTTTTAGAAAGTAAATTGAATTACTACATAAAAAAAAATAAAGTTCATTTTTAACATGCTAAAAATTGTAGAACAGTATATTAAAATAGTTAAAATATATTTTTATACCCAATGAGGTATACTAGAAGTTTGCTACTTACAGAAAACATAAACAAGAAGCATATTTGTACTCTAATGTAAATATATCTGTCATGATTACCCAGGACTCAGACAAAAGTATTTATTAGAAAAAGGAGCAGTACAGAGAGTAGTCGGGCTAAGCAGGGTATATACCAAAAAACAGATGCATACAGAGATAACCATACCGTAACGGGGTACACAGTCCAGGGTCTGACACGGGCAGGGCAATATCAGAGAGCAGGCAAAAATCAAAGTCGAATAAACAGTACAGAGGTCAGAAAAACACGAATAGAGCTGGAAACAGGGCAGGCAAAAATTGAAGGTCGGAGTACACGGAAAAAAGGTAATACACGGAGTAAGAAAATAGAGATCAGAGAAGCACGTTGTAAAGCTGGACGAACGGAACAATACTCAGCAGGAAACGAGAGTTTTGAGAGAGCTTAAATAGTGTGTTTTTAATTGTTTTTAAATGTTAGTAATTAGGGGAATTGCTTCCTGGTAAGGTCACATGATCGCCAGAGTCTCTTTGTGGTGTGTTCTGGGTATTGTAGTCTTGTGGAGCAGAATCGCAGATAGAGCTGAATGTGGGAGAAACACCAGCGCTGACTGCGCTGGGCGTGACAATATCACGTATATTTAACATCAATTCTTATTACATTTCTAATATATCTGGTGTATAACAATATACAGTTGTAATACTCATTATTAAATGTATTATAATTTTACTGTCAGCATTTAAATTTAAAATATGGGGTTACATACATGAAGTAATATGTTTAAATTAAGTTACATAAGTATATTTAAAATACAGTAGTTCTATTTTAGTACAGTTAAGTATATTTAGCACAATTTAAAAAGTAAGACTTTTATACTATTAAAATATAATAAGTACAAAAAAGTTGTTCCATTTCAGCACTTTTTAAATATACTGATTAATAATAATGTGTCTACAAGAACACTTTAGTGCACAATAGCATAATAATACTTAGTATACTTTAATCTAATTTTTTTCACCAGGGAATGTCATGTCATACTTTTCTACGAGGTGATAGATTCGCTCGTACCCTTTAAAGACTGAAGGTTAGGATTGTAGACAGAGATGTTTGTGGGATTTTGCTTATTTTTCACTCATATTGACTTTTTATAACGAAAAGCTGAAAATGTGAGTGAAATATAATATAATCAGAGTGCGAGTGTGTAGAGCGGGCTGTCTGACAGCAGAGAGGCGTGTAAAAAAGACACATAATATAAATGTGCTGTACGTCTGAGCTAAAGCTTTTTATCAAATATTTGACTCTCTAAACCCTGAGCATCTTTTCAAGCATGTATTTCAATCAGAAAGTAAACAGATCGAGAATGGAGCACATGATGAAACCAGCTCTCAGTGTGGGCAAACAGAGCGAGCCGCAGCGCTGGCTGTGAAATAACCACCCCCGCCCGGCCCGGCGCCTGGCATGCGCACAGTTCAATTCTCTCTTTCTCTATGCCTTCACGAACAGGTGGAATGAATTGCCTGCCACCATGACAATGATCCTGTCTCTTATTGCTTTTCTATGAGGTAATAGACTCTCTCTCTCTCACTCACACACACACAGAAACACACACACCCTCTCTCTCCTTCTTTCTCTGTTGTCTCTCCTTTCTGTGTGTGTCCGTCTATCATCTCTCGGCCTGTCCTTCTTTCTTTTCGTCCATTCATGCCTCATTTTACATTCCTCATTGACTCCTCTGCTCTCTCTCTCCCTCTCATTAATAGACCATTTCATTTTTTCCTTCCATGAAAATCTTGATCAATTCCTGCTGCAGACGCTGTTCTCTGCCCTTTATTGTGAATCTCCACTAACAGTTATTTCAGCTTTAATTGAGTGTGATTTCCTCATATAATACACCACTCTATACAAGGCACAAGTCTCCACAATTCTTCACAAGCCTCCACAAGTCTCCACAATTCTTCACAAGCCTCCACAAGTCTGCACAAACCTCCATGTTTCCACAAGTCTCCACAAGCGTCCACAAGCCTCCACAAGTCTCCACAATTCTTCACAAGTCTCCACAAGCCTCCACAAGTCTTCACAAGCCTCCACAAGTCTCCACAATTCTTCACATGCCTCCACAAGTCTCCACAATTCTTTACACGTCTCCACAAGTCTCCACAATTCTTCACAAGCCTTCACAAGTCTCCACAATTCTTTACACGTCTCCACAAGTCTCCACAATTCTTTACACGTCTCCACAAGTCTCCACAATTCTTCTCAATTCTTCACAAGTCTTCACAAGTCTCCACAATTCTTTACACGTCTCCACAAGTCTCCACAATTCTTCTCAATTCTTCAAAAGTCTTCACAAGTCTCCACAATTCTTTACACGTCTCCACAAGTCTCCACAAGTCTCCACAATTCTTTACACGTCTCCACAAGTCTCCACAATTCTTCTCAATTCTTCACAAGTCTTCACAAGTCTCCACAATTCTTTACACGTCTCCACAAGTCTCCACAATTCTTCTCAATTCTTCAAAAGTCTTCACAAGTCTCCACAATTCTTCACAAGTCTCCACAAGCCTCCACAAGTCTTCACAAGCCTCCACAAGTCTCCACAATTCTTCACATGCCTCCACAAGTCTCCACAATTCTTTACACGTCTCCACAAGTCTCCACAATTCTTCTCAATTCTTCACAAGTCTTCACAAGTCTCCACAATTCTTTACACGTCTCCACAAGTCTCCACAATTCTTCTCAATTCTTCAAAAGTCTTCACAAGTCTCCACAATTCTTTACACGTCTTCACAAGTCTCCACAATTCTTCTCAATTCTTCACACGTCTTCACAAGTCTCCACAATTCTTCTCAATTCTTCACATGCCTCCACAAGTCTCCACAAGTCTCCACAATACTTCACAAGTCTCCACAATTCTTTACACGTCTTCACAAGTCTCCACAATTCTTCTCAATTCTTCACACGTCTTCACAAGTCTCCACAATTCTTCTCAATTCTTCACATGCCTCCACAAGTCTCCACAAGTCTCCACAATACTTCACAAGCCTCCACAATTCTTCACAAGTCTCCACAATTCTTCACAAGTCTCCACAATTCTTCACAAGTCTCCACAAGTCTCCACAAGTCTCCACAAGCCTACACATGTCTTCACAAGTCTCCACCAGGCATTTCTATGCAGTAATAGACTCTCTCTCTCTCTCTCTCTCTCTCTCTCACACACACACACACACACACACTCTCTCCTTCTTTATCTGTTGTCTCTCCTTTCTGTGTGTGTCCGTCTATCGTCTCTCGGTCTGTCCTTCTTTCTTTTCGTCCATTCATGCCTCGTTTTACACTCCTCATTGACTCCTCTGCTCTCTCTCTGTCTCTCACTCTCTCTCTCTAATAGACCATTTTTTTCCATGAAAATCTTGATCAATTCCTGCTGCAGACGCTGTTCTCTGCCCTTTATGGTGAATCTCCACTAACAGTTATTTCAGCTTTAATTGAGTGTGATTTCCTCATATAATACACCACTCTATACACGCCACAAGTCTCCACAATTCTTCAGAAGTCTCCACAAGTCTCCACAAGCCTCCACAAGCCTCCACAAGTCTCCACAATTCTTCACAAGCCTCCACAATTCTTCTCTTATTGCTTTTCTATGCGGTAATAGACTCTCTCTCTCTCTCTCTCTCTCTCTCTCTCTCTCACACACACACACACACACATACACACAGAAACACACACACCTTCTCTCTCCTTCTTTCTCTGTTGTCTCTCCTTTCTGTGTGTGTCTGTCCATCGTCTCTCAGCCTGTCCTTCTTTCTTTTCGTCCATTCATGCCTCATTTTACATTCCTCATTGACTCCTCTGCTCTTTCTCTTTCTAATAGACCATTTCATTTTTTTCCTTCCATGAAAATCATGATCAATTCCTGCTGCAGACGCTGTTCTCTGCCCTTTATGGTGAATCTCCACTAACAGTTATTTCAGCTTTAATTGAGTGTGATTTCCTCATATAATACACCACTCTTCACAAGGCACAAGCCTCCACGAGTCTCCACAAGTCTCCACATGTGTCTGTTTACGCCCATTTGATTCTGATATCACTGAATACCCTTGTTTAACCCTTTAACACAATCTGTGTTAAAAATAGAGAAAAATACAAGTTTATATCTTAATTTAAGGTGCCATATATTTTACAATAAACATTCTTTCTGAATATATTCAGAAACCGGGTGTCACGCGAGACGTACACATCAGTTTCAGTTTCAAATTTATTTGTCATTTGCACATCAATGTCAAGGGAAGACCCTGGATTAGAAGTTCACACCTACTCATTTATCTTTTTTATAACTTTAATGTTATTTAAGTCCTCTATTTATTTCATTGTGTTAATACTTTATTTTTCTAAATATTGATCTCTTTGTTTTATTGTTTTACATTTTTGCCTGTCTGCATATATTTTATTCTGAATTATTTATTTCTTCTTCATCATCATTAAATCTTATATTATTTGCTTGTTTTTATAATTTAAAATGTATATTTTTTTCAGTCCCTTTAATTTTGCAAATGCTCGGCTGCATTGAGAATGAGGGTTACTCTCAATGTATTACGGAGTGGAAATAAAGGTTGATTGATTGATTGATTGATTGATTGATTGATTGATTAATTGACTGATGATGAGGATGAAGCCCAACATGCTCTGATATGATATGCTGGATGCTGCCACCCTCAGTCAACCCTACACCAACTCTACTACAACCCTACCCTAATTACATGGATGGTGTAACTACTGAACGGCATTTATACATCTGGTTAAGGATCTGGTTAAAATAGTAAAAGAGTAGCTTCACAAAGCTTAAAGAACCTCCACACAATGTAAAAAAAAAAGGTTCTACCGCAGTTTATAGCCTTTCCTGTAACCATAACACTCCATCAATGAGCCAATGGCCATTTAGCTACCTTGATGTCTTGATGTTTGAGTGTGTACATGAGAACATTGAGGGCCTGGTTGTAACATGAGTTCTGGTCATTGTGTAAGAGCATAAGTCTTGTAAGTGCTAAAAAGCAGACTCTGCAGTGCACGAGCGACCCATGTTTGAAGGACAGCCTCATTGATTGAGGGAAGGAGTGCTTTGCTGCTCAGTGATAATAGCTCACACCACTCCTGGGGACCTCTGTTCTTTATGACGGCGGGGCTTAAAATAACCAGGCCATTTTCCCCCCAACAACAGAGCCCACACAATAGAGGAAAAGCTCATCAAAACCCGTGAAAGGGCTGCAGCAGGGGTGCGCGGACCGGCCACCGGCCGCACGACGGAGCCCTGCTCTCCACAATGGAGCCGATAAGGCATGTGATTAGATTGATTATGGATAAGAGGGACAGATCCAATAGTGCAGAGGCCAAAGAAGCCAAAGAGAGCAGGACTGCGGCAGAGACAAGACAAGACAGGACAAGACAAGACAGTTCCCTCGTCTCCTCAGGTCACATCTACCTCAGGCCAGTCAGCTGTGGGTGCTGTGGGTCGCCGGGTGCTTGCGTTTGTATGTGCGTGCTCGGCTCCTTGCTTGTTTGCTGTGTAAAGGTCACAGCTCCTCCCTCTAGTGGAGGGCACTGTGGGTAAACACGTTCCTGCACGGAAACAGACTCTGGCTGTCACTAATATGAAATGTGCCACTGAACACAGACACAAACAGTCTTTACGCCCTGTGCAGGAAATGCCACAACAGCCCGGACAGCTAGGAACAGTAAAATAAAGACTGTAATCTTACCTATTGGGATATCTGGTTATTCATTCCCAGATTGCATGAAATGTCTGAAGAACTGGGACGAATGTGGTGTATACTCAGCAACCGGGGTGTTGGCACAAGCGTTTTAAGCAGATTTATACATTATACTCAGCAACCAGGGTGTTGGCACAAGCGTTTTAAGCAGATTTACACATTATACTCAGCAACTGGGCTAGATTTACACATTATACTCAGCAACCAGGGTGTTGGCACAAGCGTTTTAAGCAGATTTACACATTATACTCAGCAACTGGGCTAGATTTACACATTATACTCAGCAACCAGGGTGTTGGCACAAGTGGTTTGAGCAGATTTACACATTATACTCAGCAAACGGGGTGTTGGCACAAGCAGCACGGCCCAATTCCCATATTACTCTAGGCTGCTGAGATGTTGCATTGATTCCCATATTATACTCAATCTATTTGGTGTTGGCAAATGCAGCTCAGGCCAATTCCCATATTGGGGTGCTACTGGGGTATTGGCAAAAGCCGATTCACAAATTGTTCTTAGTGAGCAAGTATTTGGCACATGCCATATACTCATTATACTCTGCAACCGAGGTGTTGGCACAAACGGTTTCAGCAGATTTACACCTTACACTCAGCAACCGGGGTGTTGGCACAAGTGGTTTGAGTAGATTTACACATTATACTTGGACACTGAGGTGGACGCTGCATATAAAACTCTTCCTCAACCTCCATTGTCTTCAGTAGCTAGTAAAAGAAAAGCCTCAGAAAAACGAGTCAATCAGGAAAAGTTCATGGCCTCGCCCACCTCGGCTCGGGACCGCCCACAGACAGAGCTAAAATATTCATGGATATTCATGAGCAAGAGAAAATATCCTGTCTTTCTTCAGAGACCAGTAATTCATTGATCTAAAGCAGGACTAAATAGAAACACCAAAGCACCTTTTTCCCCACTAAAAACAGCTCACATGGCATTAATTCATATTAGAGACCACAACTAGACATTTTAAAAAGAATAAAAATCAAAGAATTAGACCCCTACATGGTGGTCAATATGTGATTTTTAGGCATGCTGCTGAATAAATGGTTGATAAATGAAAGTAAAACATCTACTAATCAAAAAATAATATTTACATAACTATTAACACTCATGAGCAAACTAATAAGGTAATGCTTTGGGGTGTGTTATTATGAATACTTAAAATGTTCTTTGTTTGGTGGTGTGTTGGGGTGGTGTGTGGTGCAAAGAGACTAATTGGGGGAACTAGTCCTTGCACAAAGACCAATTAGTGTAATCACAGGCAATAACATTTTACACAGATATAAACTAGGTTGGATGTTAAATAAGCTGAATTACACATAAATCCAATTGATTGGTGAGAGAGAAAGAGAGAGAGAGAAAAAATCCACCACCTGTTCTGTATATTTACTTATCGCCTTTTTTAACTTTTAAGTATTAACTATTGCTTAATACTAATGATGAGTATGTAGAGAATGACAGACAAAATAAAAGACATTTATTGTATTTATTTATGTCATACAAATAATAAAAACTGTTAAAAATGTTATTTTTTGTTCTTATTAATTAAGAAATCTTCAACTGACATGAACAAATTGTACATTGTGCAGTATTCAACATTTGTATTTAATTTATATAATGTGTGGGGCTATACTGTTGAAAATAAAGATTGTAGAAAAAAAAAATTATTAAATGATGCCATTGAAGCACCAGTTTCGGTTTCACAAACAATGACGTTAATAAAAGAGATGGAAGGAATCTTTTTTTTAATGGGTCAAAAAACTTTTGGTCATTTAAGGTCATGATTATGTCATGTAACGTTAAATGTCATAAGACGGGAAATAGTCAGGAAGGATACATCAGCTGCGTCCTTCAGATTATTTCAAATGTTGTCTGTATTTTCTTCTGGAAATGTACCTGTATAAAAAGTTTAAATAATATACACATTTTGTTAGATAATTATTATTTATACTATACTTTTACACGGACATGCCAAATGTCATAGGACGGGAAAGAGTTATTGTGTCCCATTACTTTTAAATCACAGTTTTCATGCATCTTGGCATCATGTTCTCCTCCACCAGTCTTACACACTGCTTTTGGATAACTTTATACCTGCACTCCTGGTGCACAAATTCAAGCAGTTCAGTTTGGTTTGATGGCTTGTGATCATTGTTTTTCCTCTTGATTATATTCCAGAGGTTTTCAATTTGGTAAAATCAAGGAAAAACATCATCAATAAGTGGTCTTATATATTTTTTTCCAAAGCTGTATTTCTCTACATCTCTGTGAGACTTCATGTTCATGTTCAAGAGTTCAACACCTCCCTACCCCAGACTCTCACAGTCACACACCTGAGTGAGCGAGCTGTCACCTGCCTGCCTGAGCCTTCCTGCAGATGTTACAGCACTGCACACGGCAGGCTCCAGCGTATCTCCAGCTCTAACACGTCTGATTCTGTGCTCAGGCAGGACCTGGAATTAGCTGATGCGTGTTCTGGTGTTAGAGTAGAGCACCTTGAGGGAATGCATTCTGACGTGCGTGTCGCTGTGAAAAAACGAGTAAAAAAAAAAAGAAGAAGATAAGTTGTGTTTCAAAGCCTAGGCAGATTCTTGGTTGAACCGTCATATTAAAACTATTTAGCTGTAGCCGATTGGTCACACATATGGAACATCACACACAAATGTCCCTTTGTGTTGTATGTGTGTGTAGTGCAGTGTTTTACAGCACTTCGTGCTTTCCTCTGCTGACATCTTTTATGGAGATGTGGATTTCATTTTCCAGCAGTCTTTGACAGTCACTGCCCACACTGCCAAAAGTACCAATTGGTCTTATATAATATTATAATTTTCTGAGACACTTAATTTTTGGGTTTTCATTGGTTGTAAGCCATAATCATCAACAATAAAAGAAATAAACTCTTAAAATAGATCACTCTCTGTGTAATACATCTATATAATATATGAGTTTTACATTTTAAACTGAATTATTAAAAAGAATGTCAATGATACAATGATATTCTAATTTTTTGAGGTGCCCTAGTATAGTCACTCTAGCAGTGAGTCTGGAATAGCTGTGATGTCATAACACTCAGGAGGGGAATAAATAATGTTTTTTTAAGAACAGCAACGCACAGCGCTGCAATTCAAGTGCATAATGCAGACAAGTAGAGGAGAGCCCCAGAGCTGCGCGATTATAACATTCTAACTTGTGAAACTTAAAAAAAAGGCTCAGGCAGAGAATCTAAACTCTTCTTCGCGGGATTTTTGTTGCATTTTAGTTCGAATTATGAATAAAAGAAATATACCTTTTACTGGTGAAGGATGACTGTCTGCGTGTTACTGCAGTAAGCATTTAAGGTGGAACGATACTTAAAGCAGCACTAGGTAGGATTTTCTTGATTTTTGATCTTTTTAAAGAGGTAAAATTACAGCTTGAAACTCACTGCAGCGCTGCATTGAGGTGTAATAGGAGGAATAGCGGTGCTCTTGTCTCTGTGCCGGCGCTCCTCTGAGCTCAAACCAGACTCTAAGTTTTCCGAGGCGGCCGCGACCAACGCTCGCGAGTACTGCGACCTGCTTTCCGACCTTTAGTTCTAACAGTTCTACAAGGACTACCGGTTCATTCTTTACAAACTAACATACAGACACTCTGGCAGAAGCTGGAAAGAGACCGAATATGTCTGTGAAAAACCGAAAACAAGAAAGAGAAACTAATCCGCCTGAAACACTTATTACACCCTACAACTGTAGGGGGAGCCCACAAGCACAAAATCTCAATCCTACATAGTGGAGCTTTAAGGTGGAACTTTAAGGTGTTGTATGAGTGAGGCTCTTGAGAATTGTGGCTAACCAATTAAGAGCCAGGAAGGATACATCAGTTGCGTCCTTCAAATCACTCTGAATGTTGGCTACTCAGCTACTCAGTTGGCTTTTTCAGCTGCAAACTACACTTTAAAATGATGCTAGAGTGTAAGCTAGAGACAGAAAGACAGAGAAAGAGAGAGATAGTGAGAGTGTAGGATAGAAAGAAAGAGAAAAAGAGACAAAAGAGATAGAGTTAGAGAGAGAGTATAAAGCTGCTCGTACTGCTGAGGAGTGGTTGGTTGCGTCGGTAGCAGGACGGTAGTGGACCCAGGCGCTCCAGTCTCTGGCTGAGTGTTCTGGAAAGGTGACCGGTGTGTCTCAGACTGCCCACTGTCAGACTGCTCAGATATACAGGCTCCACAAAATGACTGAGCAGCGCCCCCTGCAGGCCAAGCACATTCCACCTGCGCAGAGAGAGACACATAGTAAAATAAGCCGGAGAAAAAGATTTTACTGTAAATAGCTAAACAAGTAAAAGACACCCTGAGATTCCAGAGTTAAAAAACTAGAAATTAGCATCTGAGCTGCAATGCAGACTCACTTTGGTGACTGTAAAAACAGGCATTAAAAAACATGCAAGCTGCAATTTATATTTTCCTGCAATGGGCCACAATGTGAAGGCAGATTAGGAGAAAACCTGGAAAAAACATACTAGCTTCAGAGGGGACCAGGAAAAGCCCAAGCCACAATGAAGACACTCCATAAGAATCCACACTGGGCCATGGCTTATAATCAATGAAAACACAAAAATGAATGTTTCAGAAAATTACAATATTATATAAGACCATTTGGTACTTTTCACAGTGTGGGCAGGGTGCCAAGTCCTTTGGCTGTAAAAGTCCTGCTGGAAAATGAAATCCACAACTCCATAAAAGTTGTCATCAGCAGAGAGAATAATGAAGTGCTGTAAGATTTTGTGGGAAAACAAAACTGCACTGACTTTAGACTTGATAATAAAACACAGTGGATCAACACCAGCAGATGACATGTTTCTCCAAACCATCACTGATCATCAGTAAATTTTACATTTCATTTGTAAATCAAGGGATCAGAGTCTGGAGGAAGAGTGGAGAGACACACAGTCCAAACTTCTCGAGGTCTAGAGTGAAGTTTCCACAATCAGTGATGGTTTGGAGAGACATGTCATCTGCTGGTGTTGATCCACTGTGTTTTATTATCAAGTCTAAAGTCAGTGCAGTTTTGTTTTCCCACAAAATCTTACAGCACTTCATGCTTCCCTTTGCTGATAACAACTTTTATGGAGATGTGGATTTCATTTTCCAGCAGGACTTGGCACACTGCCCACACTGCAGTGCTAAAAGTACCAATTGGTTTTATATAATACTCTAACTTTCTGAGAAACTGATTTTTGGGTTTTCATTGGCTGTAAGCCATAATCATCAACAATAAAAGAAATAAACGCTTACATTTTTAACTTAAGTACTAAAATAAAGTAACTTTTCAATGATAAAATATTATTTTTTTTTAGATGCACTAGTATAGTCACTCTAGCACAGAGTCTGGAATAGCTTGTATGTTGGAATACTCAGGAGGGTAATTTCTGAACCATGTAGAAAAGTAGTCATTTTCAGGCAAAGAGGGGAAAAAAACTATAGAAAACAGCACAAAAACATACTTAACAAAACAAAGCAAAACACACAATGTAAAGCAGCAGCCAATATGCACCAATACTCACCAATCTAATATAAACTGACTAGCATAACTGACACCCAGGGGTCACATTAGCAAATATTGTATAAAGTACATCCATTTCTGTATTTGCATACTGCATATTACTAAGTGCATATACAGGCTCAGTGGCTTCCTTTGGGAGAATGAGACAGGAAGGAACAGAGTGCCATTAAATCTAAAAAAAAAGTAAAAAAAACAAAAAAAAAGCACAGCATATTTTACCATGAGGTGATAAATTACACTGTATAGCTTTAATTGCAAAGCGCATGATTAAATGAATGCATTAGAAAGAAATATTTAATGAAAGGCTGAATTATTAATGCTGAGTTTTGCTGGCTGGATGAGCGTGTTTTGCTGCTTTGGCTTGTGTTCTCATATGCATAAGCTAATGAACTTCTGAAAAGACAATCATTGGCAAACATTATGCTGTTAATTTTTCAACTATTGTTCTTTTTGGTTAATTAATGTCTTTTTATCGTGTCTGTAATTATTGCAATCACCTCTCTCGCATCTCTGTTCGTGCCTAATAATGAGCCATTATAGTTTTTTGCCTCCCAAAGCAGTCAATTAACATCGACCGCTTTCCAGGGAGCGTGCGGCGTCTGCAGCGCAGCCCGGCGCACCTCAGAAACCAGACAAAACCGGAGGATTTCTCTCACCTAGCTTTCTCAATCGCTTTTCCCTCCATCTCTCTCTCTCTATCCCTCTCTCCCTCTGTTCTGTAGCTCTTTTAGAACAGAAATGACTGAGCTCTGTGATATCCATTTGCCCAGGATGCAACGGCGTGAATTAGAAACATCTTTTAATCTCATGCAAGAAAAGACAGCCATCTGGCTTGTGTATGAACTTAAACTGGGTGGAGAGAGGGGGGGGGTCCCGACTTCTCCCCTACACAAGCCTCTCTCCTTCGCCTTGTAAAACGCGAGAGGCCATTAAAGTAATGTGTTCATCTACATAAAACTCAAACCGAATATAAAGGATCATATTCACAGGCAAAGCCATTTAAGCCTTCAATTAAAGCAGTCATCGACTTAATTAAACATCCACTCCGCTCAATCAGCTCCGCATACCTTAGTGCTTCCGCAAAAAAATAATAATAATAACTGAGATGGGCGCGATTCGGTGAGAGCAAAAGCGGTGATGCAGTCTGTCACCACAACCCGGCATCCTGTCTACTCAGACAAAGAAGATATGAACCTGTATCTGCAAGTATTGTGTGTTTTTACAGTGGGTATATATTGTAATGACCTTATTCTGAGAGAAGAACTAGTATCCCATGTGTCCCATGACTTTTGCCATGTCTCATCGAAGATGAAGAATGCTGCACTGAATGAATGGATTAAGTAAGTAATTAAGTTTAACTTACATAGCGCCTTCTAGAATGCCATCATTCATACTCTGGAATACCGTTCATCCTCAGCACTCATCCACACACTGGTGAGAAGCGGCAGCCAATAGCACACAGCGTACTCTCAACCGGAAACAATCCCAAAGTCCACCTGGAGGACTGCATCGCACACTGATCTGTGGGATACAGTATGTGTGTGGGGTCTCCTGCATTGAATCTGGAGGCTATTCTAGAGCTATTCACTGTATACCAACCAACTCTACCTGTTCACAACTTTACCACTGATGCTCTCATATTAAATATTAAGAGGACAAGAAATTCAAGTCATTCATTTTTTAAAAATGAACTGAAAGCCATTCAAGGTAAATACAATTCAAGGGGGCTCCGGGGGGCCCTGGCGTAAAAAAAAAAATTACAATGCCTATCAACATTTATGATACAATATATTTTTATTTCCGAAGACCCCTTTAACAATTCTCTGACTATTAAGGACTTTGACCCCAGGGCCTCTTGGGGGTTCTAGCCATGCTTTTGGGGCCCTTATGAAAATGAAAGAGGCATTGTGGCACTGCTCTGACTTCAAATTCTGGCTATTAGTCGTATTAGGAAAGAGGGGGGCATATTTTAAGAGGGTCCTGGTTATGAGAGCCCCTACCAGACCAACTCTTTAATCCAGACTATCCTTAATCTGTCCTTGCATACACTTTTTATAAAGTGGGCCAGTTGCTCTAAAATCTCATATCAAACCCCTCTAAAGGACTACTGTATAACCCTGTGTAACTCGTAGGTGATGCTCAGGCCAGAGGATCTCCACAGCAGCAGCAGCAGCAGCAGTGAAACAGGGTGAGTTAGTTTAAGCCTCCTTCTCCGTCCTGCTCTTGATGATGACCTTGATCAGCTCACCCGTACTGTCCAGTCTCTCTAACAGCAGAGAGGGATCATTTACAGGGGTATAAAAGGGACAAAGAGTGGCAGAGAGCTGGCCATGGAGGAGAGCCAGATGCCCCTTCCGTTTTATTCTGTTTTCTTTTTTTTTTGTGAAGTAATTGCTTTCACCCCGGACTGTGACCTGGCCAGATTTAATCGAACTCTTCCCAGCTCTTACCGACTGAATCAAATCGCTCAAATTAACCGAGCTTTGAGGGGGAAACCTTCGCCTCTCTGTGTGTGAAGACTTGCGTGTGCACACGACCCGCCTCACACACTGAGGAACACAAGCCGAAGAGTGTGTAAGATACATGGAGAAAAAAAACTAGTAATGTCAAGTCATTAATACAAAAATGTATCCAATAATTACAAGTTTTGTGAATAATTCAACTAAATTATGAATTAATAAATGAAGTTAATCTTATATAGCGTCTTTCTAGAAATACAAGGATGCTTCACAATTTATGTGTATAAAAACAACCATTCATACCTAGCACTCATCCACACACTGATGAGAAGCAGCAGCCAATAGCACACAGCATACTCTCAACCGGAAACAACCCCAAACAAAGTCCACCTAGAGGACACTTACCCAGCATTTACCCAGAACAGAGTGTCACACACTTACATACATCCCACAAACTTTACACACATACACACAGATCAATTTATCTATATATAAATTTTTTGGGGCAATTTAGAGTATTCAATTTACCAGAGTAATTTAGAGTATTTCAAATTCTTTAAATAGTATTTAATCGTATTCATCACTTTTTGCTAAGAAAGACATAAAAAGGCTTTAATTCCAATGATTTTCAGCTGAGGAGCAAATGAATTAATAAATAATCACATTTATTTATACTGTCAAATCTCTGATCTTTTTTTTAAGATGCGTATCTTAATTGGTCTTTTCTATCAGTCAGCATTGATCCTGGCATATTGCTATATTTGATAACAAGTTTAATCATTAATCTACCCAGATGAGTTTTAGTCAGTAATGATCATGTGGTGAACATTCACATATTAAATAACTAAAATGACATTTTCAGCATGATAGCTGAAATATCCATGAATCTGTATATTCAATACAACTGGTTACAGTAACAGCAATGGGTAATTATTGATGTTTTAAACATTTATTTACACCCAATTAATAACCATTAACTATGCTTCCTGAGGGTAGTATTGTTTTAAAGTGGTACAGATTTCCTGCCTTACCATATGCCTCACAAGATAACACCACACAACATATAGATAAGACTTTATGATCAGTTTAGATACTGTTATCCCATGACTTTTGGTATGTCAGTGTACTGGTTATGAAAATGCCTCTGTATTAATGATGAACTCGATGATTAATGATGAACTCGAGATGAACTGAAGCACTGGACTGTGCTAATAATCAGCACAGGAAGCTAAAATCAACAAAAACAAATGAAGGAAAGCTGATGGTCATAATTAAATCAAGCATATGCTAATAAATGCAAACACAGCTGCTTGTGTATGTGTGTGTGTATGTGTGCATATGTGTGTGTGTGTGTGTGTGTGTGTGTGTGTGTACAGTGTCACTTTCTCAGATCCTGCAGACAGAGTGAAAACATGAGAGAGGAATGAGGAGCTACTGAAGCAGAGACAGACCCGTCCATTCACACTCTGTTAACACCACATCATCCAACACACCGCTCACTCCCTCTCTCACTCCTTTACTCACTTACTCCCTCACTCCCTCACTCACTTATTCTCTCCCTCACTCACTTATTCACTCCTTTAGTCACTCCCTCACTCACTTATCCACTCCTTTATTCACTCCCTCACTCACTTATTCACTCCTTTACTCACTTATCCACTCCTTTAATCACTCCCTCATTCACTTACTCACTCACTCACTTATTCACTCCCTCACTCACTTATTCACTCCTTTACTCACTTATCCACTCCTTTAATCACTCCCTCACTCACTTATTCACTCCTTTACTCACTTATCCACTCCTTTAATCACTCCCTCACTCACTTATTCACTCCTTTACTCACTTGTCCACTCCTTTAATCACTCCCTCACTCACTTATTCACTCCTTTACTCACTTGTCCACTCCTTTAATCACTCCCTCATTCACTCACTCACTCACTCACTTACTCACTCACTCCCTCACTCACTTATTCACTCCCTCACTATCTTACTCACTCCCTCACTCACTTAATCCCTCCCTTACTCACTTTTCTCTTGCTCACTCACTCACTCACACAACCACTACCTCATTAAATCAATCCCTCACTCACTCTCAATCAATCCCTTAGTCACTCAACCAATACCTCACTCACTCAGTTCCTAACTCACTCATTCCCTCCCTAAATCCCTCACTCCTACCACTTAAACAATACCTCACTCAATCAGTACCTCACTTACTTAATACCTTACTTAATCAATACCTCACTCAATCAATAACTCACTTACTCAATACCTTACTTAATCAATACCTCAGGTACTCAATACCTCACTCACTCAATCAATACCTCTCTTACTTAATACCTTATTCACTCAATTAATACACTACTCACTCAACCAATACTTTACTCACTAAATACCTCACTCACTCAATACCTCAATTAACACCTCACTCATTCAATCAATACCTCACTTAATCAATACCTCACTTAATCAATACGTCACTCACTCAATGCCTCACTCATTCACTCACTCAATACCTCACTTAATCAACACCTCACTCAATCAATACCTCACTCAATCAATACCTCAATCACTCAATACCTCACTCACTTACTCACTCAATCCCTCACTCAATCAATCTCTCACTCACTCACTCAATACCTCACTTAATCAATAACTCACTCACTCAATACCTCACTCAATCAATACCTCACTCACTCAATACCTCACTCACTCAAAACCTCACTTAATCAATAACTCACTCACTCAATACCTCACTCAATCAATACCTCACTCACTCAATACCTCACTCACTCAAAACCTCACTTAATCAATAACTCACTCACTCAATACCTCACTCACTCAAAACCTCACTTAATCAATACCTCACTCACTCAATCAATACCTCACTCAATCCCTCACTCACTCAATACTTCACTCACTCAATCCCTTACTCACTCAATCCCTCACTCACTCAATACCTCACTCACTCACTCATTCAATCCCTCAATCAATCAATCTCTCACTCACTCACTCAATACCTCACTTAATCAATACCTCACTTAATCAATACCTCACTCACTCAATCCCTCACTCACTCACTCAATACCTCATTCACTCAATCAATACCTCACTAACTCAATCAACACCTCAGTCAATCAATACCTCACTCACTCAATCCCTCACTCACTCACTCAATACCTCATTCACTCAATCAATACCTCACTAACTCAATCAACACCTCAGTCAATCAATACCCCACTCACTCAATACCTCACTCACTCAATCAATACCTCACTAACTCAATCAACACCTCACTCAATCAATACCTCACTCACTCAATACCTCACTCAATCAATACCTCACTAACTCAATCAATACCTCACTCAATCAATACCTCACTCACTCAATACCTCACTTAATCAATACCTCACTTAATCAATACCTCACTTAATCAATACGTCACTCACTCAATGCCTCACTCATTCACTCACTCAATACCTCACTTAATCAACACCTCACTCAATCAATACCTCACTCAATCAATACCTCAATCACTCAATACCTCACTCACTTACTCACTCAATCCCTCACTCAATCAATCTCTCACTCACTCACTCAATACCTCACTTAATCAATAACTCACTCACTCAATACCTCACTCAATCAATACCTCACTCACTCAATACCTCACTCACTCAAAACCTCACTTAATCAATAACTCACTCACTCAATACCTCACTCAATCAATACCTCACTCACTCAATACCTCACTCACTCAAAACCTCACTTAATCAATAACTCACTCACTCAATACCTCACTCACTCAAAACCTCACTTAATCAATACCTCACTCACTCAATCAATACCTCACTCAATCCCTCACTCACTCAATACTTCACTCACTCAATCCCTTACTCACTCAATCCCTCACTCACTCAATACCTCACTCACTCACTCATTCAATCCCTCAATCAATCAATCTCTCACTCACTCACTCAATACCTCACTTAATCAATACCTCACTTAATCAATACCTCACTCACTCAATCCCTCACTCACTCACTCAATACCTCATTCACTCAATCAATACCTCACTAACTCAATCAACACCTCAGTCAATCAATACCTCACTCACTCAATCCCTCACTCACTCACTCAATACCTCATTCACTCAATCAATACCTCACTAACTCAATCAACACCTCAGTCAATCAATACCCCACTCACTCAATACCTCACTCACTCAATCAATACCTCACTAACTCAATCAACACCTCACTCAATCAATACCTCACTCACTCAATACCTCACTCAATCAATACCTCACTAACTCAATCAATACCTCACTCAATCAATACCTCACTCACTCAATACCTCACTTAATCAATACCTCACTTAATCAATACCTCACTTAATCAATACCTCACTCACTCACTCAATCCCTTACTCATTCACTCAACAACTACCTCATTCAATCAATCCCGTATTCACTCACTCAATCAATACCTCACTCAATCCCTCACTCACTCATTCAATCACTACTTCACTCAATCAATCACTCACTCACTCACTCACTCACTCAATCTCTTACTAAACCCTTTACTCACTCACTCAACCACTACCTCTTTCAAGAAATCCCTCATTCACTGACTCAATGCCTCAGTCAATCCTTCACTCTTTTACTCAATTACTACCTCACTCAATCCCTTTCCCCTTTACTTGTTAGGTGTGGGCTAGAGGGGTATAAATCTGCACAGCTCACAGCTGAAACTGTGTTCTCTTTATTTTTGGGATGAGTATGGGAGATGCTGATGAGGTGAGGTGGTGATCATTCCGTAACCTCACCTTACTAACGTCCCTGATGCTCTTCTCACTGCATGCAGTTAAATCCTCACAGCAGTTCTCCGAAGCCTTATTTTTTATAGTGGTCTCTTTAAGAGGCCACAGTACAGCGGCACGGCCCAGGAGGGCGTGGATTAGCGCTCTGACATATCCACAATATGAACTAATTACTGAGGGATTATTAAAGCTGCATTTCCGAACACGAGCGGTCATTATGCACGAGCAGTGGCGAGCTGCAGGTGAGCAGGCAGGGTGGTGCTGCAGCTGAAGACGTGCTGTCCTTAAAGGCAAATATCAGGCCAACCTTTTCCTCAGTCATTAAAAGGCCTGGGGAAAGTGGCCTGTTTAAACAGAGCTGACGTGCCTTCATAAAAAGTAATCCTCTAATAAAGATAAACCTTAAATCAATACGTCCCCACGGCTCTGTCACTGGGGAAGCTGGGACTCCTGTCTGAGTGCCCGCACTGTTAGCCCCCGCACTGCTCGCGGATGCTGTGCGCTATGAGGCTGGAGCTGCTTGCTGTTCACTGACTGAAGCTCTGCCAATGAATGTGAAGCTCTTGTAGCTGATGATGCTGATCAGTTATCAGTTATGGCATCAAGTAAATAAAAAGGCCTTGAGTGATGAAACTGCTAGACATCCTGTAGTTTTGATGCAGATCTTGATTTATTGGGAGTATGCTACAACAAATGTGAAATATACAGACAGAAAAAAACAGATATGGGCTGTAAATGACCCCAGCACTGAGCTGTAGAGCTGTGGAACACTGTTCTCTTGTACTTTTGGGATAAAAAGCCCTATCTGGATGGGATTAGTTTCTCAGGGGGTCCTGGGGTAATTTTCCCTTTGATTTAATTCCTCTGAGAAAATTACAGGCTGAATTATCTACTGTTTTTTTTTTTTGCTGAACTCTGTGGTCCTCCGGTAATTTTATTCCCGTCCAGACTGACATCTGAGTTTTGTCTCCTCGCGTTTAATAAAATGCAAAAAAAAAAAGCTATTTATCCACTGCCACGCACCGTAATTACACTTCAGACACTTCGCATATCCACGGAGATCCATGTAAAACCCAACAGCGAGTGGAAATGGAGGAGCTACTGAACGTGATGTCATGTGACCAAGAACACAAAAAAAAACCTCGCTGGTTCTCCTGTTTTTACAATTGTAGTCCGGATGCAAGAGTTTTAACACTGAGTAAAAATGTGAAATATTTTTCACAGACGTCCCCCTGAAAAACTAATCCCATCCAAATAGGGCTTGAGTTAGGGAGTTATGGATGAGATGGGGTTGTTATTATTAGGGGTAGGACAATATATATTGGGAACACAATATATTGTATCGTATTGTTTTGTTTATATCATATTGTGTTGATACATGGTATCAAATTTTTATATTTTTATTAAAACAGACTCTTTAAACTCCCAAAGACTCGCCCCTAATTTGATATACTTAAGTTACCACTTCAGTTTTTTGCTATTTATAGGTATATGTTTAAGTAAAATGAACATCGCTGTTTTATTCTATAAACTACCGACATAATTTCTCCCTAATTCCGAATGAAAATATTGTCATTTAGAGCATTTATTTGCAGAAAATGAGAAATGGCTGAAATAACAAATAAAGATGCAGAGCTTTCAGACCTCAAATAATGCAAAGAAAACACGTTCATATTTAGAAAGTTCAGAAATCTATATTTGGTGGAATAACCCTGATTTTTAACCACAGTTCTCATGCATCTTGGCATGCTCTCCTCCACCAGTTATACACACTGCTTTTGGATAACTTTATACCTTTACTCCTGGTGCAAAAATTCAAGCAGTTCAGCTTGGTTTGATGTCTTGTGATCTTCCTCTTGATTTTATTCCAGAGGTTTTCAATTTGGTAAAATCAAAGAAACTCGTCATTTTAAAGTGGTCTCATTTTTGTATTAAATTAGGTGGAGTGTTAAGAGGTTAATATAATCAGTTACTCTGTCAGTTTAAGCTGGCCTGTGTTTACAGGATAATATTTACAGTGTGTGGGTATGGGAACACACCTGGCGATCTTGTCAGTACAGGACATGGTGACGAGCCGTTCCCCCTGCAGGACTCCGTCCCACGTCTGCACAGGAACTCTGCTCCTGACCGGCAGGGTCCCCTCCCCAGACTCGATCTTGGTGCGCAGGTGGCTGTGGAACTTCTTCACCAGGTGTCTGCTGCTGTGCACTGAGACTGCAACAAAAACACAGCCTGAGCATCATCCACAGACACAGGCTTTTACACACAGAGGTGTTCAAGTGCACAGGTGAGCAAGGATACTACCTCAAAACTACTGCAACAATACAAAGAAAAACACTATTAATCTTTTCTTATGTTATTTCAAATCTTTCCCCATTTTTCTCTCAGTTTAGCTAGGCCAATTGTAGCACCTCATTGAACAGCTACTTAGCTGTATATCCCACATCACTGATGATGCCAAAACACAAGGAGGGTAAAGATTAGCATCTGATTCAGCATTGCCGAGTAGCATCACAGTGAACTCGGAGGAAAGCGCAGCGACTCAGTTCAGATACATCAGCTCACAGACGCCTTGTGCTTATCGGCATCACCCTAGGAGTGATGAGGGAAAAGAGTACCATCTACCCACCGAGAGAGGCAAGCGGCATGATCGGGATTTGAACCAGTGATGTCCCAACCATAGTGGCAGCGTTTTAGGCCGCTGTGTCACCACAATATTTGGCATCTCTGTGGTGCTGCTTATAAGAGGTGTGGACCTGTTTTTCTCTGTAAAGCTGCTTTGTGATAACTTTTGTTGTAAAAAGCGCTATAGAAATAAAATTGAATTGAATTGATAGATAGATAGATAGATAGATAGATAGATAGATAGATAGATAGATAGATAGATAGATAGATAGATTTCCTTATCTGCTGGAACTGCAATGGCCAATGTCATGTGTCAGGAATCAACCAATCCCATCTCTCTCTCCTGTTCGTCATCCCCTGAATTCTAACTTGTTTTTAGCTGCTACTCATTTACTGCAGTATATAAACCTGTCTGTTGGTTATGTCTGTTGAAAAGTATTTTCCCTGTTTTTCAGCGATATACTGAGCGTTTCATTTCTGTTTGTCTGTTTTCCACGTATGGCCCGTTTTTATTACGTTTTTGCCTCCCCTTGTCTGTAGCCATGATCTCCGCTGCTTATGGCTAATGATGTTTTGGCTTATTGTCTTTCTGATTTTGACACGCGCTTGTTCTACAACTCTTTTAGCCTCATTTAGTTTCACGTCGGTAGCATTACAACAAACTTTTTACTGGTACTGTATATCACATTTACATGGTCTGAAACTTTTATAACATTACTTCCTCTTTATAGTTTTTAAGCAGGTGCTAATTTGATCCGTCTCAGACAGAATTTTTTTTGTGAAAGTAACTTCCTCCAAGTCTTCCTCTTCAGTTCACTCTGAGCTTTCGCGTCTCTTCCACTTTCTGGTGGCGGTTATTATTACAGTTATTTGCATTGCGTGTACGGAAACGTATTTGAGGGGGAAAAGCGTCCAGGATTTGGAAGCCATTCTTTGGCCTGCATGTGCAGATAAACACATTTGGATCTAACAAGGCCAAGGAAAATGGCAATAATCAGACGCAGCTCTCCCAAAGCTTCTTAAAGATTCATTTCCCTGCCTGGCTCTGTTGCCATGGCTGTGTGGCTGCAGACAGACCAGCGCTAAGCTCGGAGTCGCTCTCTCTGAAGTCTGGGCGAGATGCGGGAGGCGAAAGGTATTACGCAGGCCCAGAGCATAAGCCATTTTGCTAATCTATAAAAGCTGACTGATGAACACTTAAATGCTTTAATGACCAAGCGAGAGAAGTTCAAAGCTTTCCTCAGAGACACTTTCTCCCTGCCTTCTCCACTCTGATGATTAAGTTGCCACAGACAGCCTTCTCCCTCATAAAAGGCCCGAGCCATCAACACAGAAACGCACAGGAAATACAGTGGCTAAACCCACTGATCTGGCTTAAAAGTGAAGGGTGATGAATGTACACGCGCAATTATTTGATGGAAATCTGTCATAAAGATAACATTTATCACACTTAAAAATCCGTCTGAGGAAAAGAAAGAGAAGAAGAGCCCGACATCCGAATAAATATCCATCTCTCTTTATCTGCTGAGCATTAAAATGTCAGCCGAGAAGGCCCTGGATGGGACACGACATAAAAAAAAAGGGGAAGCGAAGCGAGCCGTCTGACAGTCAGCGACAAAAGCCTGGCAGACGCTTTCAAAAAACTCCAAATGGAAAAAGGAAAAAGACGATCCCTTAAAAAATAAAAAAAATGAATAGAGGCATACGTGGGAAAGACAGTGAGTGCGTGTGTGAGAGACAGAGAAAATGACAAACAGAGAAAGAGACAAGAAACAGAGGAAAAGGCAGGAAAATGAAACAACAGACAAAAACAGCGACGGACAGAACCGGAGATAGACAGAAATTGTGTATAAGATCAAGTGAGTGAGAAAGCCTGTGTGAGGTAAAAGTGTGTTTCTCACAGCGATGCGGAGAATTCATAACATATGTCCCGTATTACATATCGTTGCTGTCCAATAAAAAAAAAAAAATGTATACCACATATTTTGAAATTCTCCTAAATCAACTGAAATACACTTGTTCTTTTTTTTACATTGACTTCCATTAAAAGTCATGAAGGTTTTATCTATATACTGTAAAGTTGCTGTTTTGGAGATACATGTTTTTTTATTGGGCAGTGACGATACATTACATATATATATACAGTACCAGCCAAAAGTTATTTTCCTTTATTTCTTTATTTAATTTATTTTCTACATTGTAGATTTGATATTAAAGACATCCAAACAATTAAGGGACACATGTTAAATTACGTAGCAAACAGAAAAAAAATTAGAAGTGTGTGTCCTCCACCTGAACAATCCCCTGATCTAAACCTGATGAACTGAGATGGTGATTTGAGGTGATTTAATTGGGATGAGCTGGAGTTTCACAGCGTGAAAGAAGAGCAGCAACTATTGTTCAGCACCTCCAAGAACTCCTTCCTTCAAGATGCTGAGAAAACTATTCCAGGTGACTCTACCTCATGAAGACACTGAGATTAAAATACCAAAAGTGTGCAGATCTGTCCTCAAAGATAAATGTGATACTTAGAAGAATCTAAAGTATAAAACATATTCTGGTTTGTTTAATAAGAAACAGTGAAGGAGTAGGTGCTCCAATAATCACCCCTGATCTATACAGTATGTTAGGAGACAACACATTATGATATAGCGTGGTACAATCAGTGTGTGTGTGTGTTTGTGTGTGTGTATGTGTGAGAATCTTACAGTCGTTGGTGAGTTCGTATGGTGAGTTGATGCGAGCGTCTCCGCAGGGTGAGGTGCTGATGAACATGTGGAAGAGGATGTTCTCTCTCAGTCTGAAGCTGGAGCGATGCTGGATGAAGATGGAGCGCTGCTGATCGTCCGGTCTCTTACTGCAGAAAGAGAGAAAGAGAGAGAGACAGAGAGAGAGAGGAAGAGAGAGAGAGACACAGAGGAAGAGAGAGAGAGAGAGAGAGAGAGAGAGAGAGAGAGAGGGGAAGAGACAGAGAGAGAGAGAGAGAGACAGAGAGAGGAAGAGAAAGAGAGAGACAGAGGAAGAGAGAGAGAGAGAGAGAGAGAAAGAGAGAAAGAGAGAGGAAGAGAGAGAGACACAGAGGAAGACAGAGCGAGAGAGAGACAGAGAGAGAGACAGAGATACAGAGAGAAAGAGAGAGAAAGAGAGAGAGAGAGAGATAGAGGGAGAGGATGGTAAGGGGTCTGCTGTCTAAAATGTTTAGCACACATTCTCCTGTAATAATGAATCAAAGACAGCGGTGAAAAATGCTGGCCTGGCTGGAACCAAGGCAAAGTCCATCACTGTCATCACACACACACACACACACACACACACACACACACACACACGCACGCACACACAGGGGAGTTGTGGCTTTTTAACTCAGATAATGTGGAGCTCTGCAGCGAGAGGACAGCAGAACACAGAGCAAAGCCCTACTGTACTGCCCCACTTTCACACACACACACACACACACACACACACACACACATACACACGCACACACACACTGATGAACAGAATTAATGTTACACACACACACACACACACACTGACATCTAACAAAGAGCAGCATGCACAAGGCTAGGGTCAGGAAGTAGCTCACACACACAAACAAACACAAATATCTTACTAAACATTTCTTAACCTCATTCTGCATTGCTCTACATCGCTCTACCTCACTCTGCCTCAATCTACCTTGCTTCACCTCACTCTGCCTCGATCTACTTGACTCTACCATGCTCTACCATGCTCTACCTCACCCCACCTCACTCTACCCTGCTCTATCTCGCTCCACCTCACTCTACCCTGTTCTGCCTCATTCTATTCTGCTCTACCTCACGCTGCCTCAATCTACCTCACTCTACCCTGCTCTATCTCGCTTCATCTCACTCTACCCTGCTCTGCCTCACTCTACCCTGCTCTACCTCACGCTGCCTCAATCTACCTCACTCTACCCTGCTCTATCTCGCTCCACCTCACTCTACTCTGCTCTATTTCATTCTATTCTGCTCTACCTCACGCTGCCTCAATCTACCTCACTCTACCCTGCTCTATCTCGCTTCATCTCACTCTACCCTGCTCTGCCTCACTCTACCCTGCTCTACCTCACGCTGCCTCAATCTACCTCACTCTACCCTGCTCTATCTCGCTCCACCTCACTCTACCCTGCTCTGCCTCACTCTACCCTGCTCTACCTCACCCCATCTCACTCTACCCTGCTCTATCTCATTCTATTCAGCTCTATCTCACTCTACCCTGCTCTACCTCACGCTGCCTCAATCTACCTCACTCTACCCTGCTCTATCTCGCTCCACCTCACTCTACTCTGCTCTATTTCATTCTATTCTGCTCTACCTCACGCTGCCTCAATCTACCTCACTCTACCCTGCTCTATCTCGCTTCATCTCACTCTACCCTGCTCTGCCTCACTCTACCCTGCTCTACCTCACGCTGCCTCAATCTACCTCACTCTACCCTGCTCTATCTCGCTCCACCTCACTCTACCCTGCTCTGCCTCACTCTACCCTGCTCTACCTCACCCCATCTCACTCTACCCTGCTCTATCTCATTCTATTCAGCTCTATCTCACTCTACCCTGCTCTACCTCAACCCATCTCACTCTACCCTGTTCTGCCTCATTCCATTCTGCTCTACCTCACGCTGCCTCGCTCCACCTCACTCTACCCTGCTCTATCTTACTCTATCAAACTCTACCTCACTCTACCCTGCTCTATCTCACTCTATCACACTATACCTCACTCTACCCTGCTGTACCTGCCTCACTTTACCTCACTCCATCTCACTCTGCCTCAATCTACCTTGCTCTGTCTCCCTCTATCCACTGTATCTTGCTCTACCTCACGCTACCCTGCCATGCCTCGCTCTACATCCAGGGGTTAAAGGGGTTGGTGGACGAGAACTAATATTGCAATAGCGCTAAAAATATGATCAACTGATCAAAGTACTAATAAATGCTCAATAATAAAGTTTCTATCTATATATTCATTTAATTTAATTACAAATTTCATTAATATTTATTTGTTAAATTCATAATAAGATACTGGTTGTATTATTGGTACTTCCAATGTTAAGGGTCAGTGTTGGTGAATATGGTGGGGGTGGGCGTGGTCAGTTTTGTCAGTCTGCACTGTGGGAGAAGTTACTGAAGGACACTTTGATAGGCAGTAATTTGTCCATTTAGTGTCATGATGCCATTTGTGGCATTTTGTCTAAAATCTATCAATCTGATCAGAGCGGCAGACTCCATTCCCACTTCTGCTCACACAGATACAGCGCAGCAGGTCAGAGGTCAGACCTGCATATGCAAATCTGACATTAAAGGAGAAGGTTTCACTCAGTCTGCGTCTGGAAGGACAGTCAAGATTATGATGCACTGAAATCTCAGAGACAGGACGTGGCCGAAGATGACACTTAAATGACACAAACAAATATTAAATACTGAATATTAAATATTAAATATTGAATACTGATTAATTATTACGTTCTGTTTTTTGCAACCTTAAATAATATTATATCAAAATATGACTTTAATATGAGTGAAATGGTTGTAAAAGTTATCACTGAGGACCTGGACAGATCTTAGGCCATATTTAAGCACTTTTTCATAATTTCAAAGTTTTTAAATTATTAAATTAATCAATAAATAATAACAATATTACGTATACATACATAAGCATATTATTTATTATGTAATTATATAGGGACTGTTCTTCAAATTAAAGGTACATATTCTAAAAACAACAAACAAAAAGCAAGCCAACAAATAATTAATAAATAATACAAGGAAATATGGCATAATAGTGCAGCTAACAATAGGGCCAAGACCAGATATATGTCTGAATAAGAGACATTTCTACAGAATGTCAGTATAGGACATCACTAACTTATTATCACTAACGACAGGCTTGTAGGTGGATGATCCAGAAGAAGCACTTTACCCAGACTGCACTTTAAAATGTAAAAAAACAAAGCTTTATTTATGCGAAATTATTTAATTACACTTAATAATCTGAAACGTAATATTAAAAAAAAAAATGTTTATCTAAGCTGTGCAGCAGCTGTCACTTACTCATACAGTGAATTATATTATAATAATATACCTGCAGGAATGACTGGAAGACGTCCAGATGTGTGTGACGTACCTGAGATGGAGCTCCAGGTGAGAGTAGAGGAAGCGCAGTAGAGCTCGTCTGGTCGTGACCTCTGCGTGACAATCGTTAACCACCAGGCCCTGGTCACTCATGTACTCTCCGTTAATGCACTTAGTGCCCGTCGACAACGCCACCACTTCCGCCTGTCTCACATCCAGCCCTGAACACAAAACACAGAGAGGAAGAGACAACAATGAGTAAAAGACAAGGCATTACAGGTGCTTGTTACTAGTGGCCCAGGTGTTGCACCTCCACGCCTCAGGAGGTCGCTCTCACCCCAGTTTTAGTTTTTGTCACCTGTTTCTTTTGAATTAATTAGCTTTGTATAAATAGAGGTCACAGCTGGACTCTGGTTCGATGTCTTATCTGGTTTACTCTTGCATTTCGAAGCATTTTTCTATTACTTCCTTACCTAGTTTTCTTACTTCTACTCTCGTTTTTGACTCTGGTTTTGGAAAAATTATTTCTTGCCTCCGAGTTTTTGACTTGTCGTCAAATAAACCTGTGTTTGAATTCTCCTCTGTGATTTTGTGTCACAGTGATATTTACTGTGCATTAAATGGTCATTTTCGGTCTTGAGAAGTGAAATTACAATGCAAATCAAGCTTTGAGGGCTCGCTCACAAAAACTGTAAACATGCATTTCTGGACAAGCTGAAAGATATAGAGTAATTTTAAAGTACATTTTTTTTTACAATTATGCCTTGGGTATAATATGTAGCATTACACTGTAATTGAGAAGCTTCACCAAAGTTCAATAGTGCATAATGCAGTAGTAGTGTACACTACTAGCTCAGAGTGGGAATAACAGTTATATTATATCAGTCTGTGGAGCATTAGCCTGATTCTGAGGATGCTATTTTAAGGTAAAATTGCGACATAATGTTGTTTTAATATAAAGTGAAACCAAAAACTTCACTATTCACAATTTTTCTGTTATTTTTTCAGTGTCTTCTTTCAAGGACATCAGTGTGGTCACCAGTGTCTTTCCAGCATACTGTGGATTCAGTGCATACTGCCATTCTTGTCCCCCAATTTTACAAACTGCAGCAACGCAAAACTCACAACTCCGGCACAAACACAGCTCCCACCTGCTCCAGTCCAGCTCACACAGCAGGCTTGAATACGGACTTTGTGGGACTTTTTTTTTTTTGAAAGAAAGAAACTGGCTGGCAGGCTCAGCATGTACACGCCTGGAAAAATAAAAGGGAGAAAAAAAAATCTCTCCATCGCTTAAAAAATTCAGGGTTCACTGGCTTCCAGAGACCTGCAGGCTATGAGGCAACATATGAGCTTTTATCAGCCCAAGCCCAGACAGTATTGCGAGCTGTGGCACGGCCGGCCAGCAATAACAATAATAAAAGCTAATATTGAGGCGGGGTTAAAGGCGTAGCCTCTGAAATCCATTCTGCCACCTTTTACTCCCCGCTAAGACTGAGGTGGACGGTGGGAGGGGGCGAGGGGTAAAGGGGAAAGAGGGATGGAGAGGGGTGAAGGCAGGGGGCGTGGAGAGAAAGTGATAGAGGGATATATACAGAGTTATCAGAGTTCAGACGTCTGATTAGAGCTGCCAAATGGAAACTGGGAAGAGGAATGATTGTTAAAGAAACACTATGTAGCAATTTTACCTTAAAATAGCTTCAGAATCACGTTGATGCTCTACTGATAGTAACAGAAAGAATGGAATCTGTATCTATGGAACTTTTGGTCAGAATGCTGTTTCACTACCCTATAAAATTCTGGTTCTATATCCTTTAGCTTGTCAACAAATGCATGTGTACAGCTGTCCATGACGGTTAATTGTGTGATTTATACACTGCCTGGTCAAAAACATGTCAGAACCAAAAAAAAAGCTTCTGCAATGTCACAAGATTTATTTAAATCCAGTGTTGCATTAGTTTTTCACCAAGATCTTGCAGCAGTGTTGATGATGGTAGAGTCTGACCTCTGCACAAAGTCTTTTCCAACACATCCCAAAGATTCTGGACTCTGTGGCGAACAATCCACGTGTGAAAATGATGATCTCATGCTTTT
The DNA here is from genome assembly GCF_023375975.1 of Astyanax mexicanus. Lineage (NCBI taxonomy): Eukaryota > Metazoa > Chordata > Actinopteri > Characiformes > Acestrorhamphidae > Astyanax > Astyanax mexicanus. The sequence continues at coordinate 48,927,122 of NC_064413.1, read as the reverse complement.
TCACAATTTCAGCCCCATGAATCCTCTTTCTGTCCACACCACAAGATCTGACACCACTTTCCGTTCATAAGGAACATCTCATACCACTTAATTCACAACGCAAGATCTTAGACCACTTTCTGTTCACAACACAAGATCTGACATCATTTTCTGTTCATAAGGAACATCTCATACCACTTTGAATTCACAACGCAAGATCTTAGACCACTTTCTGTTCACACCACAAGATCTGACATCATTTTCTGTTCATAAGGAATATCTCATACCACTTTTAATTCACAACACTAGATCTCAGACCATTTTCTATTTTCACCACAAGATCTCAGACTTATTTCTATTGACACCAAAGGATCTCAGACCACTTTCTGTTCACAACACAAGATCTCAGAGGGTTGAGAAAGATCTAAAGGGATTTCCACATATAGTACCAAACCCATTTCAGTTAAAGTGAGCCTGAAAGTAAATCAGCTGCAAATGTGCATTTTTTGCATCTATATTTTAGGCAAACTTTCAAGATGACAAAGTTCTTTTTCTGGAGTTTTTAGGGTCAAACATTGGTGGTTCTTTTTTATTCATAAAATAAAACTGTGAGAATTGTTGGCCAGCCTCAAGGATCTGCACAAAAAAAAAAAAAATGCAAAGTGTAATGCAGAAATCAAATCAAAAGGAACCATGGGTCCAAGTGTGAAAACGCCCCAAGGCCACTTTCTGTTCCCACAACAAGATCTCAGACCACTTTCTGTTCACACCACTTTCAACTCTTTATAAAACTCAGATTCCATATTTGGAGCACTGGGTGGTTTTATTAAAGTTCATCCTACAACAGTTCTGACTTTTTGAGCTTAGAGCGGTCCCTCACATTTGGTTGACGTGATCACATATGCAAAAGAAAGCACGACTCAGTAGAACAGATAGAATAGAGCTCGCATTCTCTGTACTGTGCAGTGTAGTGTGAGTCCACAGTGTGGGAAGAAAAAAAAGAGAAATAAAAAAACAGCAGAGTATGATCCCTGAATGAGACTCAGGTAGAGCATGAATCAATAAATGAATTAAATAACTGCTGAAAACAAATCTCAGGGAATGAATAAGTATCTGCGGGCGGAGAAAAGGGGCCTAGCACAAAGCCAATGCAATGAGTAATGTTCCTTTTTTTTCTCTCTCTCTCACAACACACACACACACTCTCAGCTATAATACCACCATACGATCCATCATAGAACGCCTGTGTTTCTAAAGCCCCAAAATGGTCCCAGGAAGCCGTGCCAGGCTCTATCTCACCTCCTCTCTCTCTGAAGATTAATACCAGCTCGCACATCCTGTCCACCTGATACTCCAGCAGCCCTGGTCCAGTACTTATTCTACCTACACTGAGGGCAGGAATCCAGTACATCTAGGAAACCTGTGAAATCTCAATACTGTGTGAGTAGAACTGCTTTGTTGCTGACCAAATTAGTACTGTGCAAATAGTTCAAATTAATTTGGTTAATTCTAAATATTGTTTTAAAGCAATTGTCAAACATTTATTTATTAATTTTTTTCCCCAATTTTCAGCTCTATATTCCTTATAACTAGTGATGCTCCAAGACCAGGAGGGTAAAGACTAGCACAACTCTTTTTCAACTGCCAAGTAGCATCACAGCGCACTCGGTGGAAAGCGCAGCGACTCGGTTCCAATACATCAGCTCACAGACGCAGCCTTGTGCTGATCGACATCACCCTTTGGAGTGATGAGGAGAAAGAAAGGAAAGAGCGCCATCTACCCACCCAAAAAGAGCAAGGTCAATTGTGCTCTCTCATATTTCTTACAATACTCAACTACATTGTTTTTGACTTCATTTGTGGCCACATATACATACATTAAAATAAAGATAAATTTAATAACTTCAAAGTTTAAGCTGTTCCCAAGAAGAAGCTAACTTCTGTATCGTCTAGTTTCTGACACTTACCATCAGTGTGTAGTGATTCCCCCCAGGCTACCTTAGGTAAACTTGTGGATCATAGTTTACAGTTTATTATAATTAAGTCTGGCCTCTTTGTTGTAGGCTGTAAGAGCAAACATATTTTCTTAAGATACAGTTCACTGTATAGCATTTTATTTCCCTATTTAATTCTCTATGGGTATTTAATCTGTATTTTACTTAAAGTAGCAGTTAGTATTATTTTCTTTCTAAACTGAAAGCAAAAGCATTTCTGAGTGGACCATCCCTGCTAAGCCTAATATATTCATTCTAGAAACTGGGGTTTCTGGTTGCTTTTTGCGGGAGTTCTTCTTCTGGCCACGTCACACATCTTTACGTACTTACGTCACACGTACAGCCTCTAAAAGAGGATCCAGCTCAGTTTTACTGAACACGAGCAGCTGGTGGAGCAACGGAGACTTCAGAAGGGGAAACTTAGAGCTCATAGTAAAAACAAAGAAACGAAGGAGTGAAGTTTCTGACTGTGCACTCTCTCTCTCTCTCTCTCTCTCTCTCTCTGACTAAACATAACCTGGAATTGGATTCTCCGCTCTGAAAGGAATCACACCTGCCCAGTTTAAAATGCCTTAAACCTTACAAAAAAACTTATGGACATCAGCTTTATTGACATCTAAACACTAAATTAAATTAACTTAAAATTTAGGCATAACTTACTAATGCTTACTAAGGGTCTTTTAAGTGCAATCAATGAATGCAATCAAATCCTCACAGCAATGCTTAAAGTCTATTATAAAGCCTTCCATGGATGGTAAAAGCAGTTGTCTCAACAAAAGTAAAAGTAGCAATGAATGAGAATGTGCTCCAACACATTTGTCTATACAGCGTATCCCAATTCTCATCTCCGTAACATTATTTCACATTATTATTTAATGTTCTGAGAGTTATTCTGAGAATAAAACAGCCACATTCTCCTCTCTCACCCCTCGCTGTTCCTCTCTGCGATGGTTCAGATCAGTGTGCTGCTGAGGGGGGAAGCAGTGCTCGCTAATTTCCCTCTGTATCAGCATGAAATTGTTGTATATGTTCCTCTCTCTCGCTGGGTGTTGAAGTAGTCGGGGGGCCTGCAGGCTCTCCTGCTTTCAGAAGTGAAATCATTATCAGGATCTTTAAGAGCGAGCGTTACTCCAGTCACGCCGACACAAAGCGAGCGCTTCCGGCGCGCCAACACCCGCGCCGGGCCCCCCGTTTTATCTGGAGCGGGGGTCACCCCACAAAGCACGCGAGCGTGAGCCGGAGACACAGTGTGTAAAGGAACAAAGTCACGCCATCAAAGAGGAGAGTAGAGGAATCGCGGCGTGTGAACTCCGCTTGTGCTGCCTGCCGGAGTAAACAACACGGTAAACAGGGTTTATCTCCGCTCACCAGACATGTGAGCGCACTCTCAAACTCAAAGCCAGACTCACATTGTGACGGAAATTGAACTTAATTGTGCAATTTCCAGGAATTACGGACCCGCTGTCCATTATTGAAGCTGAGATGAAGCGTTTATTTCGTTTTTTTTCACCGCTCTATTATAACCGCTGTAACCGAGTAGTCTGGTGAAGCTGTAACAGATCACATATTAATCACACACTGACTGAAACCTACTGATACATCTGCTCAACCACTCGACAGCTGGATACAGCATTGCATTTTCTGTAGATTCTGTAGCAGATAAATAAAGGCAATCTAGCCTCAACACATTAATTAACATGCCTAATATCTGCTTATCTGTAACTGTTGCATTGCAATATGGTTTAAATGTAATTACTCTTACACGATTGCATTATTAATTGTATATATAATTTTTGTATCCGCTCATATGCAAAATTACAGTTCGAGTGGGAATTAGATGGTCTAAAAGCTGGTCTTTGATGGTCTAAGTGATTGAAATATATTGTACTGTGTTAAGTAATGTGTTTAACCAGCTCTTGACCAGCTCTTGACCAGCTTAGTGTATGGTATGATGGTACTTGTCATGATGGTCGACCAGCTTGGTGATGTTGACTGGCTAACCAGTTCTCAACCAGTATAGTAAATGTTTCATTTGATTTGATTGAGTTGTAGTTTTAATTGTTAAAGCTGGTAAACCAGCTTCGTCATGTTGGTTATGCTGGTTAATAGAGGTGTGATGAGACACTTATCTTACAAGACGAGACGAGACATGATGAAATAAAAAAAAAAAAAAAAAAAAATATATATATATATATATATATATTTTTTTTTTAAATATATGAGTAAAAATATTTTATTTCATTGAAACTCACAAAATGCATTTAAGTTGTAAATGTTGCATTAAAAATGAGGCGTATCCTCAATGTATTACTGAGTTAAAGTAAAGATTGATTAATTGATAGCATATGGTGTGTGTATTTGTCTACAATGTTTCTGATTCTCTTGCCTTCATTTTAGAGGACAGTGGATAAAACAAACAGCAAACTAACATCAAGAGAAGATTAAAATGTTGGGGTCAAACAAAAAGCATGACAGAGAACAAAGGAACAAGTGGAGTATACATACAAACTGGGAAAAAGGGAACACCTGGGGAAGGAAATGAGGGGGCAGAGTAACAAACTAGATACAAGGGACACTAATGACTGGGTGGTGCTAGGGTGGAGAAAAGATAGAAGTGAAACAGAGCCATGTGCTAGTGAGCACATGACAAGGAAAACCAGACTAAAGAGCAGGACAGGAACAGAAAAAACACAAGACATATGTCATCTAAGGTGTGACACTTAGGTCTCAGCCTAGGTTTAATCATTAAATAACCAATAACCAACAACCAATCAAGCCAAACTCATAAAAAATGTTATTTTAAGGTTGTTTTCTAGGGAAAATACTGTAACATCTACTGGCAAAAGCCTGTAAAAAAACAGCATGATCTTAGCTTCACACAGGCTCTTCATAAAACAACAAATTCACATGAAAAACTCGCTGTTGGCTCTGGATGTCAGTATTTTAACATTTCTATTTTATGCACTTTTTTTCCTCTACTAATCTGCTCTGAATTGAATCTGCATCTCCTGCTCTCTCTCCCTTTCTCTCTCCCTCTCTCTCGCGCGCTGCTATCTACTTTTCAGTGGCAGAAACAGACAAAAAGAGGCTATTTATGAAAATCCATGAATTTGCATGAAACCTGTTTTCTTGGTGAGTTAAATGAAAGGCAAAGGTCATTGCGAGTGAAGTCATTTACATCCCATTAAGCTAAAAGAGGCTCATGAGTTGATCCTTCATAAGCTGCCGCCGCTGCTGCGTTACTAAACGTTTGAAAATGAAATGAGGGCCACATCTCGCTGATGATCACTAGCATTAGCAATTTGTGATTAACAGCAATTTCCAGCAGAATCAAAAATAGAGCCAACATTTCAGATAATTTCATTATTTTTCCACATAATTGGTGACTCACAGAATATCAGCGCAACACAACACAGTCCTTGTCCAGATCTCGTGATTATGGATTTTATGCAACAGGTTATATAAAAAAGTGGTTCTAAAAGCCTCCAGGAGATGCTAATTTTGGATGATGCGTGATTATATCAGAATTATAGTATATTATATTGGATGCCAAGACTTGATCAATATTTTAAACTGATTGCTGATGTATTTACTGTATGCCGGTAAGGGGCAAAGCGACACTGGCTGCATTACTCAAATTGGCCAACACTGCAACTTTTGATTTAAGCTTCTTTTTCTTTTTTTATTATTTGCAATTGATATATTTTTTTATTTAAACTGTTCATTTTAAAAGTGCAATAGATATAATTTTATTTAAACTGTTAATTTTAAAATTGCAATTGATATATTTTTAATTTAAACTGTTCATTTTAAAATTGCAATAGATATATTTTTAATTTAAACTGTTAATTAAAAAAATTGCAATGGATATATTTTTATTTAAATTGTTATTTTTTTAATTGCAATTGATATATATTTTTATTTAAACTGTTAATTTTAAAATTGCAATTGCTATATTTTTTTGTTAAACTGTTAATTTTAAAATTGCAATTGCTATATTGTTTATTTAAACTGTTAGTTTTAAAATTACAATAGATATATTTTTTATTTAAACTGTTGATTTTAAAATTGCAATAGATATATTTTTTATTTAAACTGTTAATTATAAAAGAGGCTAGTTAGCTATAAAAATGTGAAAAGAAAAAAAATTAAAATCAAATTTTTCATGAGAAACCTTTGAAAGCTAAATGCTTTAAAAGCTAAAATGTAAGGCAAACACATTTTATATTTGTTTCTAAAGTTATACTGGGTTGTCTAGTCTCTCTGGCATATGTTTCTGATATATATTTATAAATGTGTACATTGGCATCTGCCCAAAATTCCCACATCAGTCCATCTCTAGTCTGGACCAGAGGACCTGTTTAAAAACTGCCTCTCTCAAGATCAATAAAGAATAAGACCAAACTAAAGGTAAAGAAATGGTTTGCATTGTAATACCAGGAAAAGTGGATTTCTATAGAAACCATTAATATGATGATTCTTTAAAGTGATTGTAGATGATTAAATATATTAATAATAAAATAATTCAGATTATGAAGGAACACATAAGGAATCATGTAATAACTTAAAAGTGTTAAACAAACCAAAATAATATTGTGAAGCATTTGGGTGCTCTTATCTGGGGTGCTGTTAACTTGCAGTCAGGGGTGGTCCTGATGAGTGCCAGTTTCATCATACCGTTTTTGATGGTCTTTGCAGTGACTGAATTTGAGGATACTTTCAAATTTCTTGACAATTTTCGGATCGACTGACCTTCATTTCTTTTCTTTATTTAGTTGAGTACTTGTTTCTTCTCATAATCTGGATTAGAACATTACTCAAATAGAGCTAATGACTGTATACCTGTAACTCTACCTCTTCACAACCTTATAACTGACACTCTCAAACACACACATTTTTGAATAGTAATTAATCACAATTCAACTCTTGTTCAGAACAGCTGTTAACTGAAAGCCCTTCCAGGTGACTTTACCTCATAAAGCTGACTGAGAAAATGCATTAATGTGCAAAGCTGTCCTCTAAGGAAGAGGTGCTACTTTTGAAGAATGTAAAATATAAAACATATTCTGTTTTCTGTGAATCTGTGAATTCTGTGAAAGTGCCCTAAATGTTCTGTCAGCATTTCATGAAGAATGAATCAATAGAAATGCTTCAAAATGATTTATAATTAATCAAATATGAATGTCATCTCTATAAGACTCTATAACCACATTCATAACATATAATGCATTCATAAGGCATTATAAACATGGCTATAAATATTTATAAAAATGCATAACCCATTATAGCCATGTTTATTAAGCATTATAACTTGTGATCATAATACATTATAAGCTGTGTTTAAAATATATATGTTAAAATAGTATATAGCTATCGTTAATAATCTAGTCCCACAATGAAAGTCTGGCACTTTACTTAGAGCGCACAAAGACCTGTTATAATACATTATAATTGACAATAACTAATATTATATTCACGACAAGAATACTTTATGAGTGGTTATCATTGAGGGTGTGTTTGAAAGTTGGAAGCTGTTTTAGTCATGATACAGTCTCTAAACTGGGACTGAGTTTCTTGGTATCGATGTATATCATGTTATAATCACAGCTATTAATGCATTATAATCACAGTTCATGATGCATAATAAACATGGCTATGATGAATTATACATTTTTATAAATATGTATAGCCATGTTTATAATGCCTTATGAATGCATTATAATGTGTTATGAGTATGTTTATAGAGTCTTATAGAGATGACATTCATAGAAAGTGTTACCAAAAATTGTTCCAAAGTCTGAAAAGTAAAGATATTCAGTGTTCTACATCCTGCTTATACACTAAAAAAAACTAAGATTATTCAACCCTTCTAAGTTATAAAAATCCCTTTAATGCAAAAAAAGAAGCATTTATTTGTCACTTTTTAATAGAGTTGCCATCCAGCACTTCTTTCTTTATTTTTGCTGTTTGTGAGTTTTGTCAGTTTCCTCTGAGAATCACGATGCTGCAATATTACCAGAAGTCAATTTCATTCCTAGAGCTCAATTTCTCTTCTTTCAGTATTGCACTTTGAGAAGAGAAAAAAAAAACATATTCTACGCTCAATCAACTCTCAAATCGTTTACGCTTTAAAAGTTCCTGAACACCAGATGTTGTTTTTAATATCTCCTCCCTCTCGCAGCAATAACTGTTTTCATATCTGTCCGTCTGACTGACTGAACCTTAACAGAGCCGTGCGTATTGCCGGCGCGGTCGGATGCTCTGCAGCCGGCTCCTCTACAGCCGGCTCCTCTCGCCGATCTTCATCTGGGCATCTGAAGTTCAAAAAAGTGAATATCTGAGCAGCAGCGGCGGCGCGCTAGCTTTAAATAAGATTATTCACAGCATCTGATTCAAGGTGGCGACTGTTTGCTTTCGTCTTTGCTGGATGAAACGGGCCAATAAGGGGCCGGTGGGCTGCAGCCTGACCCCGGTTAGGGCTCCCTCTGAGGGGCCGAGATTGATCCACATTAATATTCCACTGGCGCCCGTACATGTCTAAAACATCCAATAGATGTTCAGAGAGCGGCGAACAGAGCCCCTAGTGTTTCTGTCAAGTTTGCGCGTCTCTGCTAGCCTGCGCCTGCGTCTGGATCTTTGAAGATAACAGCCTTCTTAATAAACAAGCCTCACAATTACTCCGAGATAGGCACATGCACACAGAGAGAGAGAGAGAGAGAGAGAGAGAGAGAGAAACAGAGAGAGAGAGAGAGAGAGAGAGAGAGAGAGAGAGAGAGAGAGAGCTAGCTGGGATTAGGCCACATCTCACTGAAGTCTAAATTGATGAGCTGTGGTCCTCAAAGGAGAATCATGATAGTGATCCTGCAGTAACCTCCCAACACACACACACACAAACTCAAAGACACACACACTCAGAGCAGATAAAACCGCCTGATGTAAAGAGAAATATAAATGTCACAGTCATGCCACTGCTAAGCAACACCAGTAGAGAGCTGTCACACTCACTGGAGCTCTGGAGTTCATCACATCACACCAGCACTAGCTGCAGCTTTCCCACTTTACCATTCACCACATTTCATTTACAAAAGAATAAATAAATAAATACAAATCACAGCTATTTCTCCCCATTTCTCCTTCAGTAATCTCATCTCCTAATGATGTTTCTGCATTTCATCTTAATACCCACTGAAACATCTAACAATTTTTCTATAAAAAAATGAATGAAACGCGACTCAGACTTGGAGTCTTGCAGTACTGGATCATCATCAGCTGTTAGCGTGTGGTAAGAGTGTATTAAAAAAATGACTGTAGTGAACTCTGGGTTCTGTCATACACACTGTACAAGGAGAGTCGGGATGCTCATTGCTATCTTACACCCCGTCAACAGTCTTTTTTTTTACATGTGCTTCCAGCTAACTCGCACAAGGCGTATTTTTTGTGTTGTCACTACTATTACGAATACTACTTATATTATATCTATTATTACTATTACTACCACCACTTTTTAGTAACACTATGTTCGCAAATAATACTCTTACTACTACTCCTACTACTACTGCTACTAATACTAATATTACTAGTATTACTCCTACTACTACTGCTAATAATACAACTACTAATACTAATACTAATATTACTACTACTACTCCTACTACTACTGCTACTAATACTAATATTACTAGTATTACTCCTACTACTACTACGGCTAATAATACAACTACTAATACTAATACTAATATTACTACTCCTACTCCTACTACTACTGCTAATACTAATATTACTAGTATTACTCCTACTACTACTGCTAATAATACAACTACTAATACTAATACTAATATTACTACTACTACTCCTACTACTACTGCTACTAATACTAATATTACTAGTATTACTCCTACTACTACTACTACTGCTAATAATACAACTACTAATACTAATACTAATATTACTACTACTACTCCTACTACTACTGCTAATACTAATATTACTAATAATACAACTATTACTCTTACTACTACTAATTTTAATATTATTATTAATATTCCTGCTACTACTAATAACAATAATATTATTATTACTCCAACTATTACTGTTACTAATGTGAATAATACTACTACTACTCTTACTACTACTACATCTAATACTATTACTAATACTGGTGCAAATTCTTTTATTACTACTACTAATTCTTATACTACTAGTATCACTAATATTACTCCTACTAATGTTAATATTACTACTATTACTCTTACTACTACTGCTACTAATACTACTACTAATACTGCTGCTAATTATTGAATTACTACTACTATTTCTGTCACTACTAGTAATACTCATATTACTCCTACTATTACTGCTAATAATACTACTAATAATATTAATATTACTACTACTCCTGCTACAAATACTCTTACTACTAATACCAATATTACTCCTACTTCTACTGCTACTGCTACTAATATTACTACTACTCCTGCTACTAATACTCTTACTACCAGTACCGATATTACTCCTACTACTACTACTGCTACTAATACTGCTACTTATACTAATCTTCTTACTACTCCTGCTACAAATACTCTTACTACTAATACCAATATTACTCCTACTACTGCTACTAATACTAATGCTAATATTACTCTAACTACTCCTACTGTTACTGCTATTAATACTACTACTAATAGTAATACTACAATTACTGCTACTTTTGCTATTGTTACTTCTAACACTAATACTAATATTACTCCTAAAACTCTTGCTACTACTACTGCTATCAATACTACTAATACTAATACTACTATCACTCCCATTATTACTCTTGCTACTACTACTAGTACTATTACTGCTATTAATGCTATTACTAATACTACTATTACTCATACTATTTTTCTTGCTACTACTACTATTTCTATTACTGCCATTAATGTTATTACTAATACTATTATTATCACTGCATTACAATTGTTTTATAATTTATTCATTATCTGGACATGGTGTGTCGAGAACGAGTAATAATTAAAAAGCAGATTTAGCTATCTCTAGCTATCTAACTATCTTTCTTAAGCAAATAACTAAAGTAGCAAACTTTGGACACCAGACACGTCTGGACTGATTGATTACCTAGGTAACATATAGTTAAATATAGAATTTAAATTTCAGGTCAAACTGCTTCTTTAAAGTTATAAAGCATGTCAGAAGGTATGATCTAGCTGTAGTTCCTCCTAACAGGATGGATCAGGAGGAGGATCATGAAAGAGGAGATGTCATACCTCTCGTCATGACGATGCCCGCCAGGCCTTTGTGGCATGTGTGAGCCAGAGATGAGCAGCCAATCAGCTCACTGTATTTCTCCCTCACCAAATGAAATACAGCGTCCGCAAAGTCCTGTAACACACAAGCCCACAGTTCATCAGTTCTCCATAGAGCAGCGTGCAGCCTGGTGATCTGCTGGTGAAGTTCTCGTACTACAGGCCCACCAGTAGCTCTGAATTAACATATATTACACTGAGCTATTGTTTAAAACTGCTGCTGCGGTGCTGAAAATGAGCCTGTCAGTTGCTGTGACAACAGAGACAGAATGGATTCACTTTAAACTTCATTATAACACACTTACCACTTAGTTTAACCCTTACAAATCTAATCTAAATCTAATCTAACTATATCAGTGACACATGCATCTAAGCACGGTACAACAATAATTTAAATACTTGATTTAAAAAATATAAATATATGTACTATTTTAAACAATGTAGAAAATATAGATACAGATGCAGGTATGGTAACTATATGATATATCGAAACTTCTTACAATGCATTAATAATTATACAGTTTCTCAGTCATTTCTTACATAAATTTTAATATTACAGTTCATTCTATTTACAATATGTTCAGATGGTAAATAAAATGACAGAAAAATATGGTTAAAGAAGTACAACACAGGGAAATCTATTTAAAAGGATTGTACACACCACAACAGGATTTTAACTTATATATATATATATATATATATATATATATTTTTTTTTTTTTTTTTTTAATCTTTCTCTGTAAACTCTGAATCTGAGAAATAATGTATATGATATTTCGGAGGTTCTAAATTTCTAAAACTTAATTTTACATAATAATGTAATTTCTTAATTAAAATAACATTTTATGGCATGCATATACAGTATAGAATGTGTTTTGGTTTTTTAACATGTTTTTATGTTATAATTTAGAATAATTCAGTATGTGTTCCTGTACGGCAGGAGTCGGCAATAGGCAGCATAAGGCTTCTGGCCTGTGAGGTTTTTTGAACTATAATGAAAAAGAAAAAAAGTAAAAAATAAAATACTTCTTTGGCGAGTTTTTGTTTATATTCCTCCCCAGTCGCGCTCAGCGTGACTTTAGTTTCCGCCCGTTTTAATTTTTTCGTAAGTTTTTGTGCTTCCTATCTTCTTATAGGAGCGTTTTTTTTCCCAGCTGTGTCCCAATTCAGCGGTAGTGTATTGGACTTGGTTTGCAGTGTGTTTATTTATTATTTTTATTTTTTCTTGGGTTTATCTGCTTTGAGATCAACTGTTCTGCAATTGGGTTCAACAACCCTCTGGGCTGGAGAGCTACTGGAGAGTCTGTAGCACCCATTACACTTCATTTTCCAAAACTGTGGTTTGGAATCTGGTTAATTGCCGACCCTGCTGTATAGCTTGAATATGGTCTTTAATATTACATTTACAATGTAAAAACATCATAAAAACAAAGAAAACACTTTGAATGAGAGAGCAGAGGTGTGACCAAACTTTTGACTGATACTGAATAATACAATCTGATTTGAAAAGATCTGATTTGGCATGTCCACACACAGCCCTGAAAAAAAAAAAATCAGATTTGACTCATTTTAGCCTGGTATACAACAGATACAACATATTCCCAAACATAGTCTACCAACCTGCCACACATACAATTACACAATTACAATTGTATTTATTTTGGGTAAAATCTGAGCAAATTCTATTAACTATGAGTCACATTAAATCTCTAATAAAGCTACAGCATGCTCTTTTGCTGGTACTAGTATTGTTTGGTGATGACTGCATGTTTAAAGGGTTACACTACAAGGACACAGCCATTATATGATAAATGGGAATTCTCAAGGCTAGAAATCATGTTTTAATTTTTAATTAACAAAGAATAGCTTAATAAACTCCAGCGCTGTTTGCAAGGTCAGACTGTAGTGTAGCCGCCGGTGCTCTCTCCTGTGTTCTGCAGTGCACACACATGTTCCCTCTGAACGATTACTCTAGAACCGGGGCGTACACTGACACGAATTAGTGCAGGGCAGTACCGTGTGTCACAATACAGCCCGGTTCTGGAGTAATTGGTCAGAGGGAACATGTGTGTGTGTGTGTGTGTGTGTGTGTGTTTGGATGAATCTTAGTCTAAGACACTTTCACTAATGAAACTAAGCGATTTGTTTAGTGACATCGGATCACGCTGTCCATTCAACCATCTGTCCACTGCTGCGAGGGGTGCTGTGTGTGTGTGTGTGTGTGTGTGTGTGTGTTCCAGGGCAGCAGCCGCTGGAAAACTCAGCCGGCTGAAAAATAGTCTGGCCTCTGTCCCCGAAATCACAAAATAGGTGCAGCCCAAATCCTGCCCAGACTGCGGGACAGATGTTCAAGCAACCTGTGTGAACACACACACACACATATACACATATACACACACACACTTTACACACACACAAAACATGGCCTCTGCTTCAAAAACTATATGCTTATTGCATGTAGCGATTAGCAGCTTAGGCCCTGATAAGCACACACACACACACACACACATATAGGGCACACACACACACACACACACACATATATATAGGGCACACACACTCTTTACACACACAGACTTCACAACATGGCCTCTGTTTCAAAAACTATATGCTATTGCATGTAGCAATTAGCAGCTTAGGCCCCATCAAGCACACAAACACACACACACACATATAGGGCACACACACACACATATAGGGCACACACACACACTCTGTACACCCATTCACTTCATACCACTATGCATGGCCTCTGCTTCAAAAACTATATGCTATTGCGTGTAGCAATTAGCAGCTTAGGCCCTGCCCCGATAAGCACACACACACACACACACACACACACACACACACATATATATATATAGGGCACACACACACATATAGGGCACGCACACACATACTCTTAACACACTCACACACACACTCTGTACACACACTCGCTTCACACCACCATGCATGGCCTCTGCTTCAAAAACTATATGCTATTGCGTGTAGCAATTAGCAGCTTAGACCCCGATAAGCACACACAAACATATAGGGCACACACACACACACACACACACACACACATATAGGGCACACACACACTCTGTACACACACTCACTTCATGGCCTCTGCTTCAAAAACTATATGCTATTGCATGTAGCAATTAGCAGCTTAGGCCCTGATAAGCACACACAAACACACACACACACACACACATTTTACACACACACACACACACAGACACACACACCATGCCAAATGAGGATTATGAAGGAGCAGAAGCTGCATGGTGGCCAGGCAGCTGGTGGAGTGGGGCGCAGACTCAACACTGGTCATGTTTGGAGACAGCACACAGTGGCATGAATGTGGTGGGCGGTACGAAGCATATGCCATCTTCGAGAGTCTCTCTCTCTTTTTTATTTCTCTGCCCTCATTCTGCCTCTCTCTCTCTCTCTCTCTCTCTCTCTCTCTCTCTTCGTCTGTCTTTCTGTGTGCTCCTCTGGAGGACGTTTACGGCCCATGGCAGCGAGTAAGCTGAATTAGGGGCTGGTGATAAGGCCCCGTCACCGGCTTGCCTGAATCTCAGAAAGTGAGATATGACGTACCATCGTGACACCAGGCACTGAGAAATCCCCAGCACATGAATCTGAATAATAACGGGAAGTTATAAATAAAAAAACCCACATTGACTTTTTGTGTCTGTGTCTAATAATTATATACTACTGGGAAAATCGAATGTTTGCAATCCATATGAAAAAAAATACTAGAAACTCACAGACACACACTGTCTTTAAACAATGCAAACAACAATCTGATTACACTATAGCAACCATTTAGGATATCTGAGCAACCACCATACATTGCCTAATCATCTCCCTGAGATACCACAGCAACCACTTAGAGCAAGCGATTCAATCCAGTGCAAAATATATCACACTAATATATCATATGCCTTATGAACAGACTAAATCTAAGTTTGTGGATATATTGTGTAAACCTGATATTTTACATTACTGTGTTTTTAAAACAATATTTCACTAAACCGTTCATTTAAATAGCCAATATATTATTTACTGAACTGTTCCTTTAAGTATCTGGTATTACACTGAACTGTTCCTTTAATTACCTGATATTACACTGAACTATTCCTTTAAAGAAAATGATATAATTCTGAACTGTTTCTTTAAATATCTGACATTTTTCTGAACTGTTCCTTAAATTACCCAATCTTTTACTGAACTGTTCCACACACCTAGATTTTACATTGACATGTTTCTTTAAATACTCAATTTTACACTGAACTATTTAATTAAATACCTGATATTACACTGAACTGTTCATTTAAATAGGACATATTATACTAAACAGTTCCCTTTAGTGCATGATATTACACTGAACTGTTCATTTAAATATCTAATATTTTACTGAACTGTTCAGTTAAATACCCAATATTCTACTGAACTATTTATTTAAGTACCTGATATTACACTGAACTGTTCCCTTTAGTACATGATATTACACTGAACTGTTCCTTTAAATAACCAATATTTTACTGGACTGTTCCTTTAAGTACCTATTTTTTTATTGAAATGTTTCTTTAAATAACTAACAATTTGCCCAACTGTTCATTTAAATACCCAACATTTTACTGAACTATTGATTTAAATACCTGACTTTTCACACAGATTCTTTTAAATACCCAATATTGTACTGAACTGTTCCTTTAAATACCCAATAATTCACCCAACTGTTCCTTCAAATATCAGGAATCACTAAAATGATCCTAAATAGAGAAGTTAATTGTAATTCAGAAGTTGATGATCTTCTAGTCTAGTGTTAAGCTCACTAGTCTCCTGTGCAGCAGATTTTAAGGTCTCTTTACTCTGTAAAAGTGAAGCATCTATAGATTCGCTCTGATTAAAACAGACAAACCAGCAGCAGAGACACCTTTAAATGTCTCTCGCTCGTAATTAAACACCAAGCCCAATGTCACCTTAATAAAACAGCCTTTATTGGTGACATTAAACGGATTAAGAGGGATGCCAAACACTGCCGCTACTCAGAGAGGAAGGCGTGGGCTATCGTTGGCCTCAGTCCTGGCCTCAGTCACCGAGCTGAACCTCAGAGAGACTGGAGTCACGGAGCCCAGCCTCAACATGCCTGATACGAGAGGAGGAACACTCTGATAAAACAATTCAACCTGATGAGAGAGGAGGGGAGACCTTACATCACAATTAGAGAGAGAGATAAATTAATACTAATTAATTTATAATATTTTTAAAGATATATTATATATATTCAAAGATGGGTAGAGGATTTCTAGTTTGTCAACAATGTTTAACAATGTTTATTAAAGAAAAATGGAAAGGAATCTCCATATTTACCCTTTACCTATATTTACTGTGCATAGCAAAATTAAACCATTCACGGAATGGGGAGGAATTTCAGAGTGTAAAGAGTAAAAGCACATGTCTAAGCTAAAAAAAGCCTGTACTACTGTATTACTCACCTTTATCACCAACAATCTCTACAATACAGAGTTACTATATTCACTAATACCAATTACAACTGTACTGTACACAATACAAGCCTTATGTTCACCATGTCCAGAAGCTCGGCCCATTTCTCTACAATACAGAGTTACTATATTCACTAATACCACTTACAACTTTACTACTGTACACAACACAACCCTTATGTTCACCATGTGCTTTATCAACAACAAGCTCTATAATACAGGTCATATATTGACTAATATAATTTACTATTCATTTTGTGGTATCATCTGAGCCAAAATATCATTTAAGTGCTGTAAGAAAGAATGATAACATTGCAAGACAATTAAGATTGATTGTCCCATCTTTTTGGAATGTACTACAGGTCTGAAATGCAGGAAATCATGTTTATTAACAAATGAAAACAAATTAAATATGTTGGGTGAATATTGGGCGAATGAAATTAAAAGGAAATGTTAGAAACAGTTTTTTTTTTCCTAATTACAGATATGTTGCTCCAAATGAGTAACTATAAAAATATATTATACATTTTTAAGCATGAATGAAATGTGACCATGTTGAGTTGAGAGCAGCAGGTTTCCAGAATTGTGTATTTTTAATATGGCAGGAAAAGTCAAATCCATACCTGAACTAATTATAATGCTTGACACCAATTACCCTCATTCTGAGAGGTCATTAGCCTGAAGGGTCCAACACTTTTTCCACCAGTGACCTTCATCAATAAACACTCTACACTGTCGCCTGTGTTGTTTATTAAATAGAACTTTAATTAGACCTTTAATAAAGAGGAAAAAACACACAACATCCAGTCATGCAGATTTCTTCTTCACATCATCTAGAGATTTTGACTGTTTTTCACTAGAAAAGCCAACCAGGTACTTCAAGACTTGACTACTGCAACTCCCTACTGGCTGATTCATTGTGCAGCAGCTCAACTCGTCTTCAGTTTTTCCAGTCCAGTTTTCCATTCAGGTAAAGCCTGAATATACTGCAACTGTTGCACATGTTTCCTTTTAAAGGAGCACTAAACCCCCTTATTGTATCTGACTCCACCCTCAGCTCAAATTTGGAAAAGGCAAAAATGGGACGGGTAGTTTGGGAGGGGCACTGGGTGATGTATGGGTTTAGAGGCAGGGCAGGAGGGAGAAATTACCACAATAAAAGAACTGGTGTGTTTTATTACTTTAAAGCCTTTTTTTTGTTTTGTTTAAATGTATATATTCAATTTGTAGCTGAAGCTGTGAACATGGTAAAATGAGATCTTACTGTCAGGACTCCTGTGATCGTTAGGTGTTCACACTTGAAATGTCTAATCTTTTTTTTCTTGAGCCATCTTGAGCAATCTGATTTTTAGGTCAGCTGATCAAAAAATACTAAACTGCACTATTAGCTGTAGCAAACTAACTGCCTCAACTAACATTATTAAGTTCTTTTTAAAAGTTGATCTAACTAAATAATCTGTGTTGGCAAAATGTAAAATTAATGTTGCTGAGAGTTAAAGTTAGAAATAGACTGACCCCCTTATACTTGATGGCAACAGTCTGTATCAGTAGCACTTTGAGCGTCCAAAGCCACCAGAATTGTGGACGACCCCACCCACCCCTCACATGGACTCTTCACTCTGATTCCATCCGGCAAAAGATACAGGAGCATCCGAGCCTCCACTACTAGACTCTGCAACAGCTTCTTCCACCAGGCAGTCAGACTCCTCAACACACAAAGAGACAGAACTGAACCCCACCCCACCCACCACACACACACACACACTCAGCACACAGAGACTGAAATGTCTCTATCCCTATCAGCAATATTTGCTGCTACTCCCAAAAAACTATAAACTCTCTACCTCAGTAACTGCTGTGATTATATATGTTCTATGTGTTACAGTATGTTACACATCTCTGCACCTTATCCTCACTATACACATTAATATACCGTATCGGTACTGCACTGTCATGTCTTTTAAACTGTCTCGTCTTTTGTATTTATTGTATTTATTGTTATTTAGTGTTATAGTTTTATCGACACTCCTGCACTTTATGTTGTCTATTGCTTGTTGTTCCATGTTGCATCATGGTTCCGGAGGAACGTAATTTCATGACACTGTGTACCTGTACTCAGATGTAATGACAATAAAAGCCTCTTGACTTTCCTGACTTTTCTAAGCCACTCTGAATAAGGGCATCTGCTAGAAACCGTAAATCCAAATGTGAGCCGATCAAAACACTGATGAGTTTTAAAACCTCAGATCTGAAAAATGTTCCTGTATCTAAACAACAGAACATGCATATCTGCACACCCTGTAAACTGCAGCTACCTCAGGACACACTGTTAAAATAACAGGCTTTGATTTAATATGCGTCCACATGGCCCATTAATTGTCCACATCTCTCAGCAGCCTGTCTGCACACTGACCATTAGTGGCAGTCAACTCATCTGATTCCATTTAAAGTTACGTAACACAAACCCAAGCACTTTATCTAAAGCTGTATTCACTAGATCTCAACACAGCAGCGTTCTGCACTCAGGTAATGCACTGAAACGAAGTGCAGGGATGACTCGCTTACAGCACCCTTAAAAAAATATGTTCTGTATTAAAACTGCTTCAACAAATCATTACACATGCTGAGGTGTTGGGCTGCCTGATAATGCAAGAAGAAGCTAGAAAAAAGAATCTGGTCACTTAATGGGAATTTAATCTGAATTGTTTATGGATATGCTTTTAGGTGTATGTATTTACATACATTTACTTGGTAGTCAAGACTACACTGTAGTCAGGGCTGATATCCAACCACTTTTTGAGATGGAATTTGCTAATTTGTGCATTAGAATTCTGTTTTTTGTCTGTAATGCACAAAAAAGAAGATTATTCTAATATTCTATTTTTTTAAAAATATTCTACTATAAAATCTGTATAGCAACTAAATCCAATTAACTATAATATTTAATCTTTTTTTTTTATTTCCATTTCACTGAAAGCTTGTGTGTAATATTTTATATTTCAGAAACCATCCCTAAAATTGTTAAAAACATGATTAAAAGTGTTCTAAATCACATTAAATTAGTAAAAAATTAGCTGTTAATATGCATCAATGGCTCTAGTACTACTGTTCTTCCAGTGTTTTTGCGGTGGGTTGGGCGGCCAAAATACTTCATTTTATGAGATGAAATGCATAAAGCTTAAACCTTTTAGTCAACAGTTATATATATATATATATATATATATATATATATATATATATATATAATTATTGTATTAAGATACTATGGGAAGAAGGAAAAAAAAACTCTACCAGTCAAAAGTTTGGACATACACCTCTGTCTGGTCCTGTCTGCAATACAGCACTGCTGTTACAGTACAGCTCTACAGCAGCCGTCCCCATCCAAAAGGAAGTCTCCTTGTATATTTCCAGCTAATGCAAAATGTCAGCTGCAGCAGCACCATCCTCTCCCTTCAGAAGTCAATATTGTGGCAGGAACACAAATGTCAGCAGGGAAATTTTCACTGCTCCCTGACCCACAAGCCTGTCCCTCTGGGGCCCGAGGGCCGGCCGAGGGGCTTCAACAACGGAGCAATATTCCTCTAGCAGTGCTTAGCACACTGCAGGTGAGAGGACGGAGAGAGACACCCAATAGAGTCTCAATTAGAGATTTTATTGTTAATCTGCTCTACAAAAGTATAAATTAATATAATAATATACTTAAATGTATAGTAATGTATTATTTTAAATTATTCTGCATTGTAGATTAATACTAAAGTCATCCACACTATGAAGAAAAACATAGAAATGATTATTAATTATGTTACAGTGTTAAAGTGTTACCTTCAGTTTCCTCTGCTGAGACTCGCAAAGTCAGAGCTCACCTGCCTCTTAAAGTTAATGGCAAGTGACACACTGATTGGTTTATTTCATGTTACGCCCAAAACACACCTATGATTAATTAAGAGACTTAATACATATATTTTGCGCATTTTGAATCTTAATTAATTATTAAACAAAAAAGTGTTAAACAAACCAGAATATGTTTTAGATGTTTTTAGATTCTTCAATATTGCACCTCTTGCTTAGATGACAGATTTGAACATCTTGGCTGGATTGTCTCAGTCAGCTTTATGAGGTAGAGTCACCTGGAATTCAGTCTTTCAGTTAACAGCTGTGCTGAACTTGTCAAGAGTTAATTACTTGAATAGAGTTGGTACACAGGGAATAGCCCTATTTGAGTAATGCTCTAAGGCATATAATGAAAAGCAAGAACAACTCAACTAAGTACAGATTAAAAATACTGAATAAGAAATGAAGATCAGTCAATTTGAAAGTATCATCAAGTGCAGTCACAAAGACTATCCAAAATGTTATGATGAAACTGGCACTCACCAGGACTGCCTTAGAAAAAAAAGACCAAAAGTTAAGTTCATCAGAGTTTTCAGCCTCATAAACCACAAGTTAACAGCACCCCAGATAAGTACACCTAAATGCTTTACAGGCGTGACTGGTACTGTATATATATATATATATATATATATATATATATATATATATATATATATATATATATATATATAGCATATTTTTCATATTGTTTCAATGTTTTTTTTTTTATTTTATTTTATTTTTATCTTTTATCTGCCAAACAATCCAGTAGAGCCGTCAGTAATCATAGTGTGAGGTGGAAGTTCAACTGCAGTCCAACTGCTCCTCCAGACAGGGGCTATGAGCCGTCAGTGTTAGGGCAGTGTTACAGGATGCTGAGTGGAAGACACTGACTGAGAGAGACAGACGTTACGTAATCTGAACAAGCCTGTCAAACTCAGTTAGAGGTGTTAGGAGAGTAAGAGCTCTTTGAAGAGCTCTGTCTTCAGGAGTTTATTAAAGATAGTGAGAGATTCTCCTGATCTGGTAGTGGAAGGTAGTTAGTTAGAGGTGTTAGGAGAGTAAGAGCTCTTTGAAGAGCTCTGTCTTCAGGAGTTTATTAAAGATAGTGAGAGATTCTCCTGATCTGGTAGTAGAAGGTAGTTAGTTAGAGGTGTTAGGAGAGTAAGTGCTCTTTGAAGAGCTCTGTCTTCAGGAGTTTATTAAAGATAGTGAGAGATTCTCCTGATCTGGTAGTGGAAGGTAGTTAGTTAGAGGTGTTAGGG
Organism: Astyanax mexicanus; assembly: GCF_023375975.1. Taxonomy (NCBI): domain Eukaryota; kingdom Metazoa; phylum Chordata; class Actinopteri; order Characiformes; family Acestrorhamphidae; genus Astyanax; species Astyanax mexicanus. Next base: position 48,905,202 of record NC_064413.1, on the reverse strand, counting down.
GAGTAAGTGCTCTTTGAAGAGCTCTGTCTTCAGGAGTTTATTAAAGATAGTGAGAGATTCTCCTGATCTGGTAGTGGAAGGTAGTTAGTTAGAGGTGTTAGGGGAGTAAGTGCTCTTTGAAGAGCTCTGTCTTCAGGAGTTTATTAAAGATAGTGAGAGATTCTCCTGATCTGGTAGTGGAAGGTAGTTAGTTAGAGGTGTTAGGGGAGTAAGTGCTCTTTGAAGAGCTCTGTCTTCAGGAGTTTATTAAAGATAGCGAGAGATTCTCCTGATCTGGTAGTAGAAGGTAGTTAGTTAGAGGTGTTAGGGGAGTAAGTGCTCTTTGAAGAGCTCTGTCTTCAGGAGTTTCTTAAAGATAGCGAGAGATTCTCCTGATCTGGTAGTGGAAGGTAGTTTGTTCCACCATTGGGGAACTCTGTTTTTAAGACCCTTTCTCTAAATAACAGACCACGTTTACAATCTCACTGTTCTTAATGCTCTTAATATTCAATTAATAGCTCAATGACTTAACCGTAATTACAAAAAGCAATACAAAGTAATTTATTTTATGTATTTTATTATACATGACTAATTACATTAGTAGAAACAGCATCTATACTTTGTGTGAACTGGTTTGACTCTGTACTGTACTGGTGACTTTGTTTGATTCCTTATTGATATATACTGTACATGCTCAGCTACCTTGTTAAAATTAAGATTGATTGATTGATTGATTTGATGGCAGTAACTTAGACAACAAATATAAAGGACAAATTCGTTTAAAATCATTTTTATAAAGTTAAATCTAAACAAATCATTTTTATGTTTATAAAATCGATCATTATAAATTAGAGTAGCACTTTCATTTTTAGGTTAAGGGTAAAACATTAACATTTTACTTAATTTGAATTTGATCGTGGTTCTTTTTTTATTGTGTCAAAGTTACAAAGTTCATATCATGATGAATGGACCAATAGAAATGCTGTAAATGCTTTTCATTAAAATTTAAGAAAATTCTTTCCTTCTCTATAGATACAAGGTCATTGTGTAACACTTTTATAAAATTTGAGTGCAGTCAGTCTGCCTGCTCTGGACTCTGAACTACTCAAAGACTCCAATTCCCAGCATGCACTTACATCACCTACACTTCCTGACTTGGCTGATCTTGTGATGCTACAGTGTTCCCCCTCCCCAGTTACTGATTGTTTTCACCTGGCCTATATAGTATAAATACTGCTCTGTTTGCTCTGTTCCTTGTCAAGTATTGAATCTGAATCTCTTCTCAAAAGTGTTTCCTTTGTTTTTTATTGCCTTTTGTTACCAAATTGTTTCTGTTTCCTACTCTTGATTTTTGCTTTGAAAACTCTATTGTTTATTCCTTTGCCAACCATATATGTGTAACTTTTGATTAATCTTTTGCTCTGCTTGAATTTTTGCACCAGGAGTGACATAAAGTTATCCAAAAGCAGTGTGTAAGACTGGTGGAGGGGAACATGCCAAGATGCACGAAAACTGATATTAAAAAACAGCGTTATTCCACCAAATATTGATTTCTGAACTCTTAAAAATGATTTTTGCCTTGCCCTCTCTTTTGTTTATTCTGCTGCTGACCATTTTTGTGTACTACTCTTTTTCCTAAGCCCTTTCTCTGCTGAATTTGGTATGTTGATTATATTTGCTGCCATATTGTTACTGACCCTGCCTGTCCCTTACTACTCCTGTAAGCCTAGTCCCATTGTAAATAAACTGTGTGTTTAGTATCTGTGTGTGTATTTTGTGTGTCTGGCCAGCATGACAGTAGTAGTGTTTCAGCCTGGAGGGAATGACAGAACCAGTGATTCTACAGCTGGTACAGTACTTTTTTTGTAAAATTACTACTTAATGTGGTTTCAGAGCCTGAGCTGCAGGAACAGTAGTTTAATATGATAGAGGCTTTTCTTTTTCTTGCCGTAGGGTAAGCTCTATTTTCTTTAAAAACATGCACCTCATCACTGATTTGTTATTACAGGAGGAATAATATGTCAGAGTATTTCTAAAAGAGGGTTATGGCTAAATTAAATGATTTTATGTCATTAGAGAATGAGTGCACTCCATTTTATTAGATAGGCCATTCCAATAAATCTCCTTTAACAGATCCAGGGAAATGCAATAAGCTGAAATTCTGCTGCAGGACATCGGCGGCGGTGGTGGCAGTGTTGGCGGTTGTGGTGGCAGCGGTGGTGGGGGGGGGCTGGCATGATACATTTACAATTAACTCCTGTCATTGTGGTAACATACATTAGCAGCAGTGCAGCCGTGACGGCAGAGCACGCTGCAAATCTGCACTTCAGGAGAATCCAATCACATGAACGTGTGTGTGTGTGTGTGTGTGTGTGTGCTGGCTCTACACTCCCCCTGCACCTTATCAGAGCCTGGCAGAGCAGCGGTGGCTCCAGAAAAATGGGGCCACGTCTTATATTTCTTTATAGAGGTATTTAACAATTCATTCTCTAAGTTTTAATAGTGTCTTGCTGGTGGTGTATCATCTCCCCGCCTTCCGCTGAGGATGGCCTTTAGAAAGTGGATCTCCATTCAGCAGCTAAAGCCCCTCCGCTGGAGTTTTTTGGGGGAAATATCTCTCAGTGCGGGACCTCAGCAGACACTGCTGTCTGTTCTCAGCAAACCTGCACTGTTAAACCCTCTCTGAGTCTTTTTACTCTACTTGTGTGTCATTCTTTACAACTGAACTTTAACTGGGGCTGAATAAAAATGCCTCAAACCAGGCCTAGAACCCAACCAGACCCTACACTGACCTGAATCCTGACCATAACCTGAAATAACCAGCACAGGTACAATTTAATAGGCATTAAATAATAAGGGCTCTAAGTGGTCCAGCAGGCTAAGTGCTGCTACTATGATCAGGAGATTGCCAGTTCGAATCCTGTTTATGTAGCTCGCCATCGGCTACCGGAGCCGGAGGTACAGTAGATGGCGCTCTTTCCCCTCATCACTCCAGAGGGTGATGTCGATCAGCACAAGGCTGCATCTGTGAGCTGATGTATCAGAACCGAGTCGCTGCGCTTTCCTCCGAGTGCGTTGTGATGCTGATGGGCAATGCTGCATCATCAGAAGTTCGAGAGAGGCGGAGTCTGACTTCACATGTGGCATGTGCTATTGTGAATAAAAAAATAAATAAATAAAATAAAAATAAAAAGCAAAGAACAGTTTTTATGAAGATTTTGACAGATTTTGCCATGTAATCCAGATAGATCAGGATTACACCTGACAGGACAGGACACTAATCCATCACAGGGCAGACAGACAGAGACAGCTATTTTTTTGCACCACGAGTGGCATAAAGTTATCCAAAAGCAGTGTGTAAGACTGGTGGAGGAGAACATGCTAAGATGCATGAAGTGTTCAACCTCACTCACCAGATAACCCCTCACAATTTATACATATGTGTGTGTTTCCAGATTATATTGTTCGCTATGGTTTTTTGGCATTCACAGTACCAGTCAAAAGTTTAGACACACCTCTCAGTTAATGTGTTTTCTTGGTTTTTATGATTTTTCACATTGCAAATTCAATATTGAAGACTATATTAAAGCTATACTGAAAGAGAACCAGTGTAAAGTTAACCTGAGTATGTTTTTTTAATATATTTTTAATATATTTTTTATTTGTTTAAAATATTAATCTGCATGTAGAATGTAGAAAATAAAGAAAAAAATTGAAGAAAATGTGTGTCCAAACTTTTGACTGGTATTGTATTTAATATTAAGGTGAAAAAAAGCAGTCAGGGTGAATAGCTGGGTCTCATCAGGTTGGGATAAATATTTTTATAAGCTCCAGCATGTGTTACTCTTGCCGATGCTGTTTTACAGAGCAGTGATGTGATGCATGAAGTGTCTCTCTCTCTCTTTCTCTCTATCTCTCTCGTCCTGCTTTTACAGTTACTTTTCCTTTGTCTAGCTGACAAAAAAAAAAAAAACTCTTGCTGACAAAGCCCCTCCCTGCAAGATGAACTGTGTACAGCTTTTGCAATGTCGCCTCAAACCGTGTCCAACCTTTCTGTGTGTGCAAGGTCCAGATGGCCCTGCAGCTTGTGAGACAGATTTTCAGCCAGCCATGCTTTTAGCTCCATCAGCAGGGAGCTGTCAGTCAGATCAGCCTGGCTGGACCAGCAGTGCCATGAAATTTACTCCACTCTCCCACCTCCAACCTTCCTACAACTGCTCTCAGCTCCATTCAGACTCCCTCCAGCCTTTACAGAGCTAGGGTACAGGGTACAACTCCACGTATAACCCATTCAGACTCGCCCCAGCCTTTTACAGAGCTAGGGTACAGGGTACAAACCCTCTTATAACCTATTCAGACTCCCTCCAGTCTTTACAGAGCTAGTGTACAGGGTACAACTCGTCTTATAACTTATTCAGACTCACCCCAGCCTTTTACAGAGCTAGGGTACAGGGTACAACTCCACGTATAACCCATTCAGACTCACCCCAGCCTTTTACAGAGTTAGGGTACAGGGTACAACTCCTCTTATAACCTATTCAGACTCACTCCAGCCTTTACAGAGCTAGGGTACAGGGTACAAACCCTCTTATAACCTATTCAGACTCCCTCCAGCCTTTACACAGCTAGAGTACAGGGTACAACTCCTCTTATAACCTATTCAGACTCACCCCAGCCCTTACAGAGCTAGGGTACAGGGTAGAACCCCTCTTATAACCTATTCAAACTCCCTCCAGCCCTTAACAGAGCTAGGGTACAGGGTACAACTCATCTTAAAACCTATTCAGACTCCCTTCATCCTTTACAGAGCTAGGGTACAGGGTACAACTCCTCTTATGACATATTCAGACTCCCTCCAGCACTTACAGAGCTAGGGTACAGGGTATAACTCCTCTTATAACCTATTCAGACTCACCCCCAGCCCTTACAGAGCTAGGGTACAGGGTAGAACCCCTCTTATAACCTATTCAAACTCCATCCAGCCTTTACAGAGCTAGGGTACAGGGTACAACGTCTATTTTAACCTATTCAGACTCCCCCCAGCTCTTACAGAGCTAAGGTACAGGGTACAACTCCTCTTATAACCTATTCAGACTCACTCCAGCCTTTACAGAGCTAGGGTACAGGGTACAACTTCTATTTTAACCTATTCAGACTCCCTTAAGCCCTTACAGAGCTAGGGTACAGGGTACAACTCATCTTATCATCTATATTTAGACTCCCTCCATCCTTTACAGAGCTAGGGTAAAGGGTACAACTTATTTTATAACCTATTCAGACTCCCCCCAGCTCTTATAGAGCTACGGTACAGGGTACAACTTATTTTATAACCTATTTAGACTCACTCCAACCCTTACAGACCTAGGGTAAAGGGTATAACTTATTTTATAACCTATTCAGACTCCCTCCAGCTCTTATAGAGCTAAGGTACAGGGTACAACTCCTCTTATAACCCATTCAGACTCTCTCCAGCCTTTACAGAGCTAGGGTACAGGGTACAACTCCTCTTATAACCTATTCAGACTCGCTCCAGCCTTTACAGAGTTAGGGTACAGGGTACAAACCCTCTTATAACCTATTCAGACTCACTCCAGCCTTTACAGAGCTAGGGTACAGGGTACAACTCCTCTTATAACCTATTCAGACTCACTCCAGCCTTTACAGAGTTAGGGTACAGGGTACAAACCCTCTTATAACCTATTCAGACTCACTCCAGCCTTTACAGAGCTAGGGTACAGGGTACAACTCATCTTATCATCTATATTTAGACTCCCTCCATCCTTTACAGAGCTAGGGTAAAGGGTACAACTTATTTTATAACCTATTCAGACTCCCCCCAGCTCTTATAGAGCTACGGTACAGGGTACAACTTCTTTTATAACCTATTTAGACTCACTCCAACCCTTACAGACCTAGGGTAAAGGGTATAACTTATTTTATAACCTATTCAGACTCCCTCCAGCTCTTATAGAGCTAAGGTACAGGGTACAACTCCTCTTATAACCCATTCAGACTCTCTCCAGCCTTTACAGAGCTAGGGTACAGGGTACAACTCCTCTTATAACCTATTCAGACTCACTCCAGCCTTTACAGAGTTAGGGTACAGGGTACAAACCCTCTTATAACCTATTCAGACTCACTCCAGCCTTTACAGAGCTAGGGTACAGGGTACAACTCCTCTTATAACCTATTCAGACTCACTCCAGCCTTTACAGAGTTAGGGTACAGGGTACAAACCCTCTTATAACCTATTCAGACTCACTCCAGCCTTTACAGAGCTAGGGTACAGGGTACAACTCCTCTTATAACCTATTCAGACTCACTCCAGCCTTTACAGAGCTACACTCTAAAAAACAGAGGTACGATATGAGTACTTTTTTGTACTCGAAGGTACACTCTTTATAATTGTACCCTCAAAGGTACAATATTGGTCTTTACGGGGTCAGATTTGTTCCCTCTGAAGTACAAAGTCATTTCTAACAGCAATAAGCACAAATTTGTACCATTTAACCAGCCAAAGGGTACATTCAGTATTCTGCATCACTGTACTAATGAACAATATATATTTAAATTGCACATTTTTTATTTGAAAGCCAGACAATTTTGTATCATCAAGTTTTTGAGCCATATTTAGTTGATGATAATGCTTATAATCTTTATGATCTTTACTGCCACAAAAACCATGGGTACAAAAAAGGACTTTCACTGAAAGGTACTTTTTTGTGCCTCAATATAAGGTACAGCCCCAGCGACAAGCTTTGTACTCTTTTAAGTACAAATCTGTACTTATATTTCTTAGAGTGTAGGGTACAGGGTACAACTCCTCTTATAACCTATTCAGACTCACTCCAGCCTTTACAGAGCTAGAGTACAGGGTACAACTCCTCTTATGACCTATTCAGACTCCCCCCCAGCCTTTACAGAGCTATTGTACAGGGTACAACTCCTCTTATAACCTATTCAGACTCACTCCAGCCTTTACAGAGCTAGGGTACAGGGTACAACTCCTCTTATGACCTATTCAGACTCCCCCCCAGCCTTTACAGAGCTATTGTACAGGGTACAGCTCCTCTTATGACCTATTCAGACTCCCCCCCAGCCCTTACAGAGCTAGGGTACAGGGTACAACTCCTCTTATAACCTATTCAGACTCACTCCAGCCTTTACAGAGCTAGGGGACAGGGTACAACTCCTCTTATAACCTATTCAGACTCACTCCAGCCTTTACAGAGCTAGAGTACAGGGTACAACTCCTCTTATGACCTATTGAGACTCCCCCCCCCAGCCTTTACAGAGCTATTGTACAGGGTACAACTCCTCTTATGACCTATTCAGACTCCCCCCAGCCCTTACAGAGCTAAGGTACAGGGTACAACCCCTCTTATAACCTATTCAAACTCCCTCCAGCCCTTACAGAGCTAGGGTACAGGGTACAACTCCTCTTATAACCTATTCAGACTCCCTCCAGCCTTTTACAGAGCTAGGGTACAGGGTACAACTTCTATTTTAACCTATTCAGACTCGCTCCAGCCTTTACAGAGCTAGGGTAAAGGGTACAACTCATCTTATTACCTATTCAGACTCCCTCCATCCCTTAACAGAGCTAGGGTACAGGGTACAACTCATCTTAAAACCTATTCAGACTCCCTTCATCCTTTACAGAGCTAGGGTACAGGGTACAACTCCTCTTATGACATATTCAGACTCCCTCCAGCACTTACAGAGCTAGGGTACAGGGTACAACTCCTCTTATAACATATTCAGACTCACTCCAGCCCTTACAGAGCTAGGGTATAGGGTACAACTCCTCTTATAACCTATTCAGACTCACCCCAGCCTTTTACAGAGCTAGGGTACAGGGTACAACTTCTATTTTAACCTATTCAGACTCCCTCCAGCCCTTACAGAACTAGGGTACAGGGTACAACCTCTCTTTGAACCTATTCAGACTAACTTGAGCCTTTACACAGCTAGGGTACAGGGTACAACTTCTCTTATAACCTATTCAGACTTCAGAGTTCAATATCAGTAGTCAGTATTCAGTGGAATAACCCTGTTTTTTAATCACAGTTTTCATGCATCTTGCCATGTTCTCCTCCACCAGTCTTACACACTGCTTTTGGATAGCTGTATGCCACTCCTGGTGCAACAATTCAAGCAGTTCAGCTTGGTTTGATGGCTTCTGATCATCCATCTTCCCCAATTTGGTAAAATGAAAGAAACTTATCATTTTTAAGTGGTCTATTATTTATTTTTCTTACAAGTGGTCTCTTATGTTATTCAGCCTCTAGCCTGTACTCAGCTTCCACTGATTCTTCCCAAATCCCTCAGAAAGCCTCCTAAGGCTCCTAACTGCTAGTAAGCTACATATTCTACATTATGGAAACTCAACAAGCACCAAACCTCTCCACAACTCTTCCTTAAATTCAGCCCCACAGAAATCCCTGGTCTGCTGATTCTGGCTGAACTTCTCCGTCAGCCGAAATCCAGCCTTCACTCAGACCACACTCAGCCTTATTCTCCCACTCCATCCACAATCAGGCCCCCTGTGACCCATATCCAAACTTCTACAGCCCCCTCTGCCTGACTTTAACCCCCCACTAAATAATACATCCAACAGGGAGTCCGAAAAACAGTCCTGCCTCTGTCCTCCACACACCGCACCACTCTAACAGCAAAGCGCGCTCAGACAGCCTGAGGGCCCTGAAGTTTTTCTAGGTGCCGCGTGAACTTCAAACCTAAAACAGTCCTCCTCCAGCCCTGCACAAGAGTTTCCAGGCCCAGAGGAACAGAGAGAGCTGAGCTGACACAGTAACGGCCGCTGGCCTGAGACTCAGGCTTGCGGAACGATAGCTATTTAGGCTGAAGTTCTCAGCCGGGCCTCTCCGGTCTCACTGACCCCATTCTGCAGAGAAGAACGCAGATGGCCACGAGAAGACCAAAAGATTGTCAGGGTGACATGTTGAGAATGAGCAGGCGGGTCAGGGACACGTCCCCAGCCCATATTAGAAGGAACAAAATAGTTATGTAATTCAGACACTCCTGCAGATCGAGGAAGAAGAAGTGCCGACGGCAAAGTTCAACTGCAGTCCACCAGCTCTTTCAGGACAGGCCAACAGGAGGACACTGACCTGGAGAGACGGATGTTATATAATCTGCACAAAGCATTAAAGGTGGCTTGTCTGAAACCACATTTCTGACATTTTACGTTAGTTTTAATAGCAAAAACTGTATCATATATTTATTATTATTATTATTATTATTATTATTATTATTATTATTATTATTATTATTATTATTATCAAGTAAATACACTGATCAAGTCATGTAAGTCAGATACATATGTGCCAAAAGTTTTACACAAAAAAATAAAATCCACAACCAATTTTTTTTAAATAAAAAGGAAACATTATATATATGCTTTTTTTTATTTTGCTTCTGGAATCTCTCATTTGCTTCTGCTTCAGTTTTTTGCTTCTGAGTTTTGGCACATTTTTTACGGGTGGGCGGGCCTTAGAAGAAGGCGTTAACCTTGAATCTCCATTGGTCAACTGGTTCTGGACCAGCTCACGTTAACGAGGTGTGGAAAATATTTACAGACAATTCACAAAATACAAAAATAAACGCAAAATCCAAACTGAAATAATTTTCAAATAAATGCAAAGGATAATAAAGTAACCAAGCATATTTAAAAAGATATATTTGCTACAGATTTTTATTTTATTTTTATTCTAAAACTTTTGGCACAAAATTCACTCCATAGATGCAGCAGTGCTGCTGGAGTTTTTAAACACCTCAATGTCAATGCTGCACTGAGAATAGTCCACCAATAAACAGTGTCTTATGTGAAAAATGATATGGACAGTGTCCCAATAACAAAGGATTAGAGCAGGGGTGTCCAAACTACGGCCTGTGGGCCATTTGGGCCCCTTTTCCTTTTTTGGAAAGTCCCGCAAGATATTTTAGAAATAAAATTAAGGTTGACCTGCTATTAGGCAGGTTTTTATAATGTGAGATTCAAAGTTTAAAAGCTAGGTGTCACTATGACATAAACCCACACACTTTAACTTTCATTAATATACTTTAAATAAATGATAAGTAGGTGTGAACAAAGCATAGATTTATCAGAATTTGAATATTAACCAATGTTAACACATGACAAGTAGTTATCAGGGTAACATTTTATTTTAAGGAACACAAATCAGGCTTTTATTAATGTCTTATTATTGGCTTAATAAAGCCTAAATTAGACATTTGTAAATTATTTATTCACTACTTATTAGGCTTTATTCTGTGTAAGTGGTATTGGTGCTTAATTAGGGGTCTGTGATTGAATAAATATTTATTCAGTTCTTTTTAGTGTCTAATTAGTGATGAACTGAACCTCATTTAGACTAGTGTACAGTTCTTTGTCTATTAGTGATTATTAACCCCTTATTAAGCCCTTATTAACTCAATAAACTCCAGCACAGCCCTAACCTTGCCAAACTCACATAGGTCAATCTGTGTGCAATTATAATAACACTAATAACATGTAGAATTAGCTAATAGTTAAAGCTTAATAATCTGCTTAACAGGGTGCTAACATAACTGTTTATTGAGCACTATAAGAACTAATACAGCCATTATTAATCATTTCCGCATAACAGACTGCTAATTAAGCACCAATAACACTTAATAACAACAGAATAAAGCCTAATAAGTAGTGAATAAATAATTTACAAATGTCTAATTAAGGCTTTATTAAGCAAATAAAAAAGACATTAATAAGCGCCTAATTTGTGTTCCTTAAAATAAAGCGTTACTGTTATCAGCATTGATATTCATGATTAGAAATGCTAACAAATCATTAGCTCATCAGAATTTGAACGTTAATAAATCACTACTAATACGACTTTTAAACCTGACAAATGTTTATCAATGTCACCAATGTGATTATTAGTATTTACAAATACATTAGCATTTTTTATTCCTTAAAATGAAACATTGTGGAAAATAACACTTATTAATTGTTAGTTAATGATATATTAATGATATATTAATGAAAGTTATTATAAAGTGTTACCCATCAATTTGAAAAATCTTAGTTTACACAACACTGTCAAAGATAGATACAGATAGTAACTCAAGTAAAATGATGTGTAAATGATATCAATCAAGAAAATGTATTATTATAAGAGGTATATTTCATTATTTGCTTTATTACTTAGTCTGTGGCTCTTGACTGCACATATATTTCTCTTTCTGGCCCCCAACAAGAAAAGTTTGGACACCCTTTAATTTATTTTCAAGATGTTTCAGCTGTAGGTAGGAGTGTCTAATAGAGTGGAGGACAGGGAGAGATTGAATTTTTGCACTAGGAGTGAATAGCATAAAGTTATCAAAAAGCAGTGTGTAAGACTGGTGGAGGAGAACATGATGCCAAGATGCATGAAAACTGTGATTAAAGACCAGGGTTATTCCACCAAATATTGATTTCTGAAAACTTAATGAATAAGAACTTGTTTTCTTTGCATTCTTTTGCATTTTCCAAACCTGATTTTACTGCATTTAACACTGAGACCAAGCAAATGCAATATATTACAGATAACAAATAAACACACATAGAGGTAGATAGCCTGTGGCGAATGGCGAAACAATACTCAAAATATATGTTCTACAGAACAAACCCTCCTGATTTATTGTGCCCTGAGGATCTAAATCCTCTCCATGCTTTAGAGAGAGAGAGAGAGCATTAGAGGTCAACAGAACTGCTCTTGACATGCACACACCTGCGAGGACGCTCATACTGCTACACATGGGCTGATTCTCCAGTTTTATGCAGCTATATTACACATATTTTATTAGAGATGATGCACTATGAGTATGTGTGCATATACAGGACTGTGTTCCACAGACAAATCGAGCCCAGCAGACAAAGGTTCCTTAATGATGTTTGAAGATTGTAGAAGGTAGAGTTACAAGTTTTTTGTCCATCAAAGGAAAATAATACAGAGTTAAAAATAATTTCAGTTAAATATATAATACTGACAGCTAACATCTCTGAAATAGCTTTTTGTATTCCTTCCCCTAAACTATAGTGTTGATTTTTTTTTGTTTTCAAGTAATTTGAGGGTTGTTCTGAGGCTCCCATGTTTCCATTTTTCAGAGAAGACGAGAAAAAGAGGTGTAAAACTTGTAATTGGCTCCAAAAGTCTTTCTCATAATTCTCAGGATTCACCTGTGTATGTAGATCAAAGGTCTTTGAGATTACCAAACAAATTTGTTAAAAACTCCAATAAATAAATTAGTGCTAAAGGTATTAAAATCAATAAAACGACAAAGCTTCCCAAATGTATGCACCTGCCTAACAACAGGAAAAGTATGCCTTGTGCAGCTTGTTATGTGCAAAAGGAAAGGCATGTACTAATTCTCTTAATTAACCATGGGTGTGTTTTGGGTGTAACATACAATAAACCAATCAGCATGTTTCTTTCCATTCCCTTTAAGAGCCAGGAACGCTTTGACGGATTGCTATTTTAACGCTGCAGTGTTCATGCATACATAACTGTTAGTGTCTGCATAGGGTGTTTCAGTTGTGTCGGTGCACCTGTGTTTTCTGTTGCCAAGATAGCAATATGGCAGAAATTCACCTGAACACACCTTACTTCCAGACCACCACCCCATCAGTGTTGATATATTCACATGCACCTTCGCTATTTAAATTATGCAGAGGGAAGGCATGAAAATAGACTGTTCGCGGGTGAAGATGAGAAATTGAGAAAGATGAGGAATTGAGAAATTAAACAGCACAGTAGTTTGTTTAAGCTTAAAAGAGTACTTATACATATATTTATACATGGAACATTTTTACTAAGTTTTTTTAACTTTAACAGCTCTGGGAAAAAAGAGACCACTTAAAAATGATGAGTTTCTTTGATTTTACCAAATTGAAAACCTCTGGAATATAATCAAGAGGAAGATGGATGATCACAATCCATCAAATCAAAATGAACTGCTTGAATTTTTGCAACAGGAGTGTAAAGCTTAAAGTTATCCAAAAGCAGTGTGTAAGGCTGGTGGAGGAGAACATGATGCCAAGATGCATAAAAACTGTGATTAAAAAGCAGGGTTTTCCATCAAATATTGATTTCTTAAAATCCTAAAATCTTAAAAACTTTATGAATATAAACTTTTTTTTTTCTGAAAGCTCTGCATCTTTTTTGTTATTTCAGCCATTTCTCATTTCAGCTATTTCTGCGAATAAAAATGCTCTAAATGACAATATATTTTAATATGAAATTTGGAAGAAATGTTGTCCGTAGTTTATAGAATAAAACAACAATGTTGATTTTACTTACACATAAACATATAAATAGCAAAATCAGAGAAACTGAGTACATAGGGGGCTTCAGGTGAGAAGAGAGCAGCGTCAAACCACCCACCTGATTAACCCCTCTGTCAAGATCCAGCAGAAATAGCGAAGATAAGAGCGGAATAGCTTAATAAAGCCAGAGAGGCTGTAAAACACACACGAGGGGCTTTTATACATAATGCATCAAATAAAGAGGGCAGGCAAGAGGCTCCTTCAGAGGATAACATGACCTGCCCTGAGAGAGAGAGAGAGAGAGAGAGAGAGATTACGAGACAGATAGAGATGGAAATATGTGACGAGACACATGCAGATGTGTTTTTAATGAGTGTATGAGGCGTGTTCTTGTCAGGCTCTGAGGGCTATTCACACGTCCTTAATTAATCCTCTGGTGATTGTAGAGCGCCGGCGCTTTAAGGGCCGTATTTCTAATGACTGCTCTGCATAACACTGTCATCACCACTACTGCTCATATCCAGCTCACACTACACACGGGGCACGACCGCTCAGGGGCACGCACACACTCACACACACACATTCAGCTCTTCTGTAGATCAGCTGCTACGGTCTGCTGAAAGCATAGTGCTTTTTGGCTCTACAGGCACAACAGCAGACGGCCAATCAGAAGAGAGCACACATATTGATAGATTTTAATCACAATACAGAACTTTATGCAGTAGTGTACACTATATGAAGACACAAAAGTATTAGGACACACGATTATTCATGCTTTATTTTAAAATCAAAGACATTAAAAAGAGTTTAAATCCTCCTTTTGTTGGAGTAACTTTTCCTACTGTCCAGCCTACACAGAGACAGACCTTGTTTTCAATTTTGCACATATGATTAAATGCAAATACTGTTTTTTTTTATTCAATATATATTGCCTAATGCCTACTGTAAATCCTAATATATTAGGATTTACAGTAGCATCTCACAAATTAGAATATCATTAAAATTTTACTTTATTTCAGTAATTCAGTGTTACATTTAAAATGAATATATTTATAGATTTGTTACACACAAAGTGATCTATTTTAAGCATTTATTTCTTTTATTATCAATGATTATGGTTTACAGCCAATGAACCCCCAAAAATCAGTATCTCAGAAAATTAGAATATTACACTGTATAAGATCAATTGGCACTTTTGGCAGTGTGGGCAGTGTGCCAAGTCTTGCTGGAAAATGAAATCCGCATCTCCATAAAAGTTGTCTTTTGACTGCTACTGTATGTGTGAATGTAGCCTGCAAAATTCAGACTATGTGCTTATCTAACTTCTTCTTTATTTCGAAATATTAGGGTGCTACAACTGGTTCACTGCCCCTGAAGAACCACTGAGATTTCTACAAAGAACCATGTTGGTAATAGAGATGAGTAGTGAGTAAAGAACCAGTAATTTGGTATGAAAGACCCTTTTATGCTCTTACAAAAAATGTATATATCTCTACTAAATATTAATGTTTAGTGTATGTATGTAATGTATAGATATGTTGCACTGTCGTCACTCCTGCACTTTATGTTGTCTATTGCTTGTTGTTCTATGTTGCACCATGGTTCCGGAGGAACGTAATTTCACTACACTGTGTACCTGTACTCAGTTGTACTGACAATAAAAGCCTCTTGACTCTTGACTCTCTAATGATCATATTTCTATGTTTTATATATTCTATCAATTTTGTCACCAAATATAATTGTAAATGCAATTACTCCTCTCCCTGTGCTCTTTATATTTAATATTTCTTAGCAGAGATTTCAGTGCAGAGCCCGACTCTAAGCAGGGAGAACGACAATAACCAGGCTGATCACTCAGCGCCACATTGTGCCGAAGGATTTACACAGTGCTGGCTAGTTCCTGGGTAGTTGTTATGTAGCCCAGCTGCTGGGTTACTGACTGTGCCACAATAATAACCCAGCCGATGGGTTAATGATTAGTGTTAATTAACAGCACCTGAAGAAGTCCGTTAGAATAATTAACAGCACCCGAGGAAGCTGATTAGAACAGGGCCTGATAAACAGATTCTCATCAAGCTGCGGTGCAGAGCCATTACTGATAGAAATCTGTAAAAATGTCTATAAAATACTGAACTTTAACTGATTTATACTAAATGTGGATGCTGCTTCCTGTTTGGTGCTTTTCTATTGGTTATTCAGAATGTCCTATTACAATTGCTTTAGTCAAGATTTTAAAAAAATGTGCTAATACTGTACACATCTGATTCTATAAAAAAATGGTACCCTGTATTCATAATGTATTATAAATGTATTTATAATGCATTATATGACATACATAATACCTTATAATGACTGTAATAAGCCTGCATAATAACTCATAAGTACTTACAGCAACATTCATAACACATTATAAACTACATGTATAAGGGTTTATAAAGAAAGGGGTTGCAATGCCTTAAGTGTTCATAAGAACATTGTACAATGTCGTGTTGATAATGCACTATAACACAGATTCGGTATATTTTGGTATAATGTATTATTATATGCAGCTATGATTTCTCAAATTAAGCTTTTATACAAGTGCGTAACACATTATAAAGCCTTATATACAGTCATTACTGTCAAGACTGTAGATTATAGTGAGGCATAATAAAATTTACTTTGTGTTTAAAAAGCATATGAAAATTCACTTCACTCAAAGTCAGTAATGGCAAGTCAGTAATGACTGCATATAAGGCTTTATAACAGTGTTACACACTTATATAAAAGCTTAATTTGTGAAACCATAGCCGCATATTATAATGCATTATACCAAATAATTCCAAATCTGTGTTATAGTGCATTACAATCCTACATT
This sequence comes from Astyanax mexicanus, assembly GCF_023375975.1. NCBI lineage: Eukaryota > Metazoa > Chordata > Actinopteri > Characiformes > Acestrorhamphidae > Astyanax > Astyanax mexicanus. Next base: position 48,889,060 of record NC_064413.1, on the reverse strand, counting down.
GTAAAATGTTCTTATGAACACCTATTATGAGGCATTATAAGCCCTTTCTTTTTAAACCCTTATACTTGTAGTTTATAATTTGTTATGATTGTCGCTGTAAGTACTAATGAGTTATTATACAGGCTTTTTACAGTCATTATAAGGTATTATGCATGTCAAATAATGCACTATGAATGCATTCATAAGGCATTATGAATACAGGGTTCATAGGAAGTGTTACCAAAAAAAAAAATCATGATTTTTTTTCAATCCTGCTGTGTTCTAAAAGCATGCAACAAATGAACACAGATAGCAGTGTATCTACTACTGCTTTCTACTGAAATTCATGAAAATTTTAAACTAACGCTTAAAGAATGGTGTTCCAGCGCTCTGTCACAGAGCAGGCAGGCAAGGACGCTTTCATGTGTTACAGGAAGAAAGGAAGCGTCCAGCTCTGCTTCTAAAGCCCAGTGCAGCTGGACACAGACAGGCAGGATTTGGTGACCATCCTGACCATACCCCCCGATGGCACAGCTCAGCCATCTCTGGTCCTCTTGAAGATATCAGGCTGGGCAATGTGTGCTGACCCCATCAGTGCCTGCCTTCAAACTCAGCCTGCTCCCTCAGAACAGAGCAGAAAACTGCCAAATCTCACCACCAGCCCAGTTTATTAAAGAGCCTGTACCAGAGAAATATGACATTTCAGTTAGAACACACTACTGGGCCTTTATAGCACATATAACTCTGGAAAAAATAGACCATTTAAATATAATAAGTTTCTTTGATTTTACCAAATTGAAAACCTCTGGAATATAATCAAGAGGAAGATGGATGATCACAAGCCATCAAACCAAACTGAACTGCTTGAATTTTTGCAACAGGAGTAAAGGCATAAAGTTATCCAAAAGCAGTGTGTAAGACTGGTGGAGGAGAACATGATGCCAAGATGCATAAAAACTGTGATTAAAAAACAGGGTTATTCCACCAAATATTGATTTCTGAACTCTTAAAACTTTATGAATATGAACTTGTTTTCTTTGCATTATTTGAGGTCTGAAAGCTCTGCATCTTTTTTTTAAATTTCAGCCATTTCTCATTTTCTGTTTATAGAATAAAACAACAATGTTCATTTTATTCAAACATATACCTATAAATAGCAAAATCGCACATATTTACACACATTATATTTGCTTATATTTATTTTAGCCACCAGAAGTTTAGCACACTTAGGTTGCAAAATAGGTTGCCTTTAAGACAACATCGTTTTTCAGTAAGACAATGCACATCCACACACTTCACATATTACAAAGGCCTGGCTGAAAGAACAGAGTATGGGTTCTGAACTGTTCAAATAAAATGTCAGAACTCCTAAGCTTTTTTTAATTTGCATTTTCTCTACTGTGCCAATTTTTATGCATCAAAAACAACCATGTTTTTATATACATTTGATGACTGATTTTGGTACAATTTTTTTTTTGAGAAAAAGGTAGATTATTGGGCCTTTAACACTTCTAACAGCTACACAATTTTATTACCAAATAAAACAATATCCGGTACATATATACCTCGAATATACATTCAGCTGGAAACATGAACAATCTGTCATTCCTGTAGGTTAAACTAGTCATGTTAGTAGATCTGGCAACTTTCCACAGCCTGCCCTTTTCCACATGGCCAGCTAAGCAGGACATACACTGCCCCATGTCACGAGAGCTGATCTTAGCCCAGCGAAAGCCCTGCAGCTAGCAATAAAGCGTGAAATATTGATATGGTTCCAGCACACTGCCACACCTGACATTTGATTCATAGCTTAAGGTGTTCTTTTTTAATTCTGAGCAGTCAACAAGGGATCAAGGGAAAATGTCAAAGGAGCTTTATGCAGCGAGAGCAAGAGGGGGCATGCTGGAGAAAGAGAGGACCAGTCCTTAAAACTTAGTTTTGTTCAGAGAGAGAAAAAATAAAAATGTGAGTCTGAGACTGGAATCAGGGTGCAGCAGTCAATGATTTCTAATGAATTTAATCATCTAATTCAAGTAATTCTAAAAAAATAACTGCCAATGTCATAAGGTGTAAGCTGGAGGGGTATAAATCCCCCCAGTATTGAGCTTATATGTAGCAGTAGAACTGTGTTCTCTATAATGATGGTGCTCCATCCAGTACTTTTGGTTTGGATGAGTAGGGATGAGATGTAGAGTTAGGGATGGGGTGGGGTGATGCTCACCAAACCTCCTGACCTCACTAATGCTCTTCAATTGAATCCAATAAAAAAAAAAAATAATAAAATACTTATAAATACAGACAGGAACAGGTGAGAAATGGCAGGTTTAAAGCTCATTTTTTACAACCTGCTCATATACATTAAATAAAGTTCAAATTTATTTTTATTTCAGAATCACCTTATCATAATTGTTGAGTTTACTCAGTTTAGTGCCTCTTCCCAAACTGCCAGTTTTTTGTATTAAGAATACCATAAAAATTTAAATATCATTGAAAAGTTACTTTATTTCAGTAATTCAGTTAAAATGTGAAACTCATATATTATATAGATTGTATTTGGTCCACTTTGCTATATCAAGTCTAAAGTTTTCCCACAAAATATTACAGCACTTCATGCTTCCCTCTGCTGATAACTTTAATGGAGCTGTGGTTTTCATTTTCCAGTAAGACTTGGCACACTGCCCACACTGCCAAAAGTATACATTGGTTTTATGTAATATTCTCATTTTCTGAGACACTGATTTTTGGGTTTTCATTGGCTGTAAGCCATAATCAACAACAATAAAGAAATAAACACTTAAAATAGATCACTCTGTGTGTAATACATCTATATAATATATACGTTTCACATGTTGAACTGAATTATTGAAATAAAGTAACTTTTCTTAGTGATATTCTAATTTTCTCATTTCTAATGTTTTGAGATTTTTGTCTTGTTATGTCTTGTGCTGATACAGAAACACTTTACTGGCTTAGTACCTTTTTTTTATTCTAGCAGGAAAGAAAATAATTTATAATTAAAAAAAAGGAATGCAGTGGAAAAACTAAAGGGGCTTTTAATAAAGTGGCGAGAGTATACAGGCAGAAATGCAGTAGCTTTAAAAAAAGTAAAGAAAACTACTGAAAAAATGCATTTATGGGAGTAAATGGAAGGAAAAGAGGCAGAAAAAATAAAAATAGCAACATTAATGTAATTATAAGGAATATTTCATGTTCATTACAGTTTGTGGTGATGAGGCTTTAGCTGATGTCATTAGTATTATTTGTTTTATTAAAAATTCCTCCAAACAAGCCAAGCCAAATTCTCATTCAGACTGCTTTCTCCATTCCACCGAATCTGGAGCCAAGAAAATTACAAACGGCTCCAGACCACGTCACGCTGTGCTCAGAAAAATCATCAATAATTGGATTCATAAAGACCTTAACATGGCTGGAATTTCTAATGCTCATACTGAGAGCAGAAACACACCACCATCATGCGTCATTCTAACTGCAACTGTGTGTAAGCCTCACACACACACACACATACACATACACACACACACACACACAAACACGCACACACACTCCCTTGGAAGGAGAGCTATAATCATAATGGAGAAGTAACAAGGCAGCGCGAGCCGGAGAGGCTGATTATACAGAGATAAATTATGAGGTTTATGTAAAGGACACACAGTAACAGGCCTGACCTCTGCTCTTACAACATTTACCCATAATTCATCACTCAAACACTGCTGAATAAGCAGAATGGCGTACACGGTAAAGGACAAGCACCACATCATTCTCTCTCTCTCTCTCTCTCTCTCTCTCGCTCACTATGTCTCTCAATCTATCACACTCCGCCTAATGATATGTGCCATCACAGATCTAAGACAGCAAAACAACTGAGAAGACACCATCTGACATCACAGATGCAGCCGACACTGACATTAATAAACAGAGAGAGAGAGAGAGAGAGAGAGAGAGAGAGAGAGAGAGAGAGAGAGAGAGAGAGAGGGAAAAGTTATTAAAACGAGTAAAAAAGACAGCAAGAGAGAGACAAAAAGAGAAAGAGTGAGATTAAAAAAGAGAAAAAGAGAAGAGTTAGAGAGCACAGAAGAGAGCAAAACAGTGAGAGAGAAAGAGAGAAAGAAAGCAAGAAAGTGCAAAAAAGAGATAGAGAAAGATAGAGAAGCAATAGAGAGATTAAAAGATAGAGTAACAGAAGAGTCAGAGAGCATAAGAGAGCAAGACAGTGAAAATGATATTGAGAGAGTGTAAGAGAGGGAACGAGCAAGAAAAAGCAAGAGAAAGTGAGAGAGAAAGAGAAAGAAAGAGGGAATGAAAAAGAGAGCAAGAGAAAGAGTGAAAAATCACAAGAGAGAAAGACAGCCAGAGAGTGTAAGAGAGAAAGACAACAAAAGAGTGCTAGAGAGAGAACAAGCAAGAAAAAGAAAGTGAGAGATAAATAGAAAGAAAGAGCAAGAAAGAGAGTCGGAGAGAGTGTGAAAAAAGGAAGAGGGACACTGAGAGAGCAAGACAGAAATAGCCACAGAGTGTTAGAGAGAGACAGTGAAGGAGAAAGAGAGAGCAAGAATGTGAGGACACAAAAGAGCAAGACATTGAGAAAGACAGAAACAGAGTGAGAGAAAGAAAGACAACAAGAGAGTGCTAGAGAGAGAAAGAGTGTAAGAAAGAGAGAGAAAGTGAAAAAGAAACAGAGGGCAGGAGATAGCAAAGAGAAACAGTGAGAAAGAGTTTAAGAGAGAGAGACTGTGAGAGTAAGACAGAGAGCAAGAGAGATAGAGAGAGAGCAGGAATGAGAGAGAGATTAAAAGAGAGTTAGAGAGAGACAAAGAAAAAAGCTCAAAAAGTGAGAGAGTAAGAGAGAGACAGAGAGAAAGAGCAAGAAAAAGTGAGAGAGTGAGAGGAAGACAGCAATAAAGAGCAAGAAAAAGTGAGAGAGAGAACAAGAGAGAGAAAGAGTGTGAGAAAGCGCGAGAGAGACAGCGACAGAGCGAGCGAGAGAGAAGGAGGGAGTGAGAAAGAGAGACAGACAAAGGGAGAGTGAGAGGGTGTTTGAGAAATAGAGAGAGCAAGAGAGCGAGCAAGGGAGAAGGAGGGAGTAAGAATGAGAGGGACAGAGAGAGAGAGAGAGAGAGAGAGAGAGAGAGAGAGAGCACAACAGGAAGTAGCAGCAGTAGCAGGAGTAGCACTGTATGAACCTCCTTTTAAATTACACTGGGAGAGTGTGACAGTCGCTGCACAGCTTATAATTATCATAAGATACGCGGTACAGAGCGCTGAGGGGTGGCTGGGCTGTGAGTCTGCGCTTCCCGCTGTGTGTCAGCCCGTTATTAAAACCACACATCAGACCCTGACCTCTCACTCCACACTGAGAGACGATCACACTGCTTTTACCCTAAAGCCCACTTACATGATGCTAATTATCACTCATGATTTATATCATTTTATCTCTACTTTATATCCCTTTCTGCTAAACCTGTTTATGCTGTTATGCCTCAAAGACATGTATGTAAAGAACCCCTTTATGACTGTCTGTCTTAAAGCATGAAATATTATATTTTATCATTATAATATTCGTTCGATCTTTAAATATTTTCATAGACATACTTGTTGTAGAATTAAACATAAACAAGCTATTTTTTCATAAAAAAGAAATGATGTTCTAAATCTGGCCAGCATGCACCCTACCCCTAATGCGTTTTCTTTAAAAAATGGCCTTTTATTGTCTACATTTTCAAACACTCATCATACTGAATGGGAATGAAATTGAAGTTAAAACCATTAAGTATGTGACCTAATCCAATTTCACCCTGCTAAACTATAAATTTACCCATGATTTTGATAGCCAATTACATTTTGTGAACTATAAAAGTCCAAACATGACTAAAACCCATGATTTTGAGACCTGACCCAATCAGGCTAAACTGCCACTGCCAAATTACAAATATTTATCTTAACAGACCTGATTAAAACTGATTTGAACGTGTATCTTTAAGACTTATAGTAACTAAATCAGGCCTAGCTGGTACTGGCAAATTAGAAACCTGAACACTACTTGAGCTCACAACTTTAAAAAGCAACTCCAATTAGGCATGATTAACAGATTGCTAAATTAGAAACCTAACTTAAACACATTAATTTGCTGTTTGGGTTCTCATGCTAGAAATGAGAAATCTGTGTGAAAAATGAGAATTTTCTAGTTCAGAGTAAGAAAAAATTAAATTGGAAATCCTATTCAAAAAGTCAGGAGAGCTTCACCAACCCTGAGTTCAGAATCCAATATGGCTGCACCAAATCCACAGTAAAAAAGCAGTAAACTTATATTGTTTTGTAGCACTTTTATCTATTTGAGTCTAACTAAATCAATGAAACACACAGTAGTGTCCAACAGCTGTCTGTGGACATGTTTACATTGGGTTTTGATGCAAAGAATACTGCATTATCCTCTGTTATGAACTAATATCATTAGCATATAGAGAGAAATTAGTGCCAAATTAAAAATTGAAACACAACCGCAAACAAAAGGTAAATTCAATCAACAAGATGCATTGCTTTTCATCACTAACATTCCAAAATGTTAGTGATAATCACTTTACATTCCACTGTACTTGATCTCTATATTGAAAAACAAGAATAACCAAGAATACACAAGAATTTACATTTCCAAAAAAAAAAAATTCTGAATTTGAGAATTGCACAAGAAACTCTTTAAAATACAATCACCTCAATTGCATTGTATTTCGCTGTGTTGCTGCAAATGTTCAAAAACAAAACAAGGAGTAGCGCATATTATTCAAGCCAAAATTAAATATTATCACTGTCCAATCAGAACCCGCTACTGAAATTGGGGCAGGGCTTAATTGTTAGTGTGAAAAAGGAATGCAGTTTGTGAATTGCATTTTGTTTTTTCCACGGTAGTGTTTGCTTTTCAGTTTTTCAAATTTTCAATTTTCAATTCCATGCTTGCAATGATAAAGTGGGGCATTTTTTAAATTGATAGCTGTTTAACTGGAAAACAACCAACTTGGGTGATGATGTTATTCCAAGCTCCGACCACAGACATCTAGGTAAATAGAACGCAGCATTAATCCGCATGTTGTTAGCCAAAGACACACACCGACACACCCTAAATCCAGCTGCAGGATCTGCAATTGATTGGTGCCCTAAAGATAATTAAAACAGGGCCTATACTTACAATTTTTAGACCCTGTTCAATCCCAACCAACTGGTTACTGCTCAATTAGAAACCTGAAGCTGAAGTAGACCAGGCCTCAGTATGACTCAAATCTGACATTTTGAGATGCGCCCAAATCAAGCCCAACTGCTACAGCTAAATTTAAAACTTCAACTCAACCTGCCTGAGTCTGTCTGTTCTGTCTGCTGCTGCTAAAATAGAAACCTGATCTGAACCCCCTGCCTCACATTCCCATTATTATTAATACAAGAAGAAGCTCAGCCAGCTCAGAGACCCTCCTTCACGCCATGCTTCACCTGGATATGCTAGTATATAGTATACAGTGCCTTGCAAGTGTTTAGCCCCCTTGATCTTTTCAGCCTTTTACCACATTTCAGGATTCAAACATTAAGGTATGAAATTGTTGTTGTTTTTTTTTTATTGTGAAGAATCAACAACAAGTGGAAGAAGTGAAGCAATTGGATATTTTAAACTTTTTTTAGAAAAAAAACAAGCATTGCCCCACGTAAGCCTTGCTAAAGATATCAGTTGATAACATCGCATAACGCAATATATACAGTTGTGGTCAAAAGTTTACATACACTTGTAAAAAAACAATGTTATGGCTGTCTTGAGTTTTCAATAAGTTCTACAACTCTTATTTTTCTGTGATAGAGTGATCGGAACACATACATGTTTGTCACAAAAAACAGTCATAAAATTTGGTTCTTTCATAAATTTATTATGGGTCTGCTGAAAATGTCACCAAATCTGCTGGGTCAAAAATATACATACAGCAACATTAGTATTTGGTTACATGTCCCTTGGCCATTTTCACGGCAACTAGGCGCTTTTGGTAGCCATCCACAAGCTCCTGGCAAGCTTCAGGTCGAATGTTTGACCACTCTTCTTGACAGAATTGGTGCAGTTCAGCTAAATGTGATGGTTTTCTTGCATGAACCCGTTTCTTTAGCACTGTCCACATGTTCTCAATGGGATTTAAGTCAGGACTTTGGGAAGGCCATTCTAAAACCTTAATTCTAGCCTGGTTTAGCCATTCCTTTACCACTTTTGATGTGTGTTTTGGGTCATTGTCTTGTTGGAACACCCAACTGCGCCCAAGACCCAACCTTCGGGCTGATGGTTTTAAGTTTTCCTGCAGAATTTGGAGGTAATCCTCCTTCTTCATTATCCCATTTACTTTCTGCAAAGAACCAGTTCCACTGGCAGCAAAACATCCCCAGAGCATAATACTACCACCACCATGCTTGACAGTAGGCATGGTGTTCCTGGGATTAAAGGCCTCACCTTTTCTCCTCCAAACATATTGCTGGGTGTTGTGGCCAAACAGCTCAATTTTTGTTTCGTCTGACCAGAGAACTTTCCTCCAGAAGGTTTTATCTTTGTCCATGTGATCAGCAGCAAACTTCAGCCGAGTCTTAAGGTGCCTTTTCTGGAGCAAGGGCTTCTTTCTTGCACGGCAGCCTCTCAGTCCATGGCGATGTAAAACACGCTTGACTGTGGAGACTGACACCTGTGTTCCATCAGCTTCCAAATCCTTGCAGACCTGCTTCTTGGTGATTCTTGGTTGACTCTTGACCATCCTGACCAATCTCCTCTCGGCAGCATGTGATAGCTTGCGTTTTCTTCCTGATCGTGGCAGTGACACAACTGTTCCATGCACTTTATACTTGCGTATAATTGTCTGCACAGTTGCTCTTGGGACCTGTAGCTGCTTTGAAATGGCTCCAAGTGACTTCCCTGACTTGTTCAAGTCAATAATTCGCTTTTTCAGATCCACACTGAGTTCCTTTGACTTTCCCATTGTAGCTTTTGTAGCTGAGTCTAATCACTGGGTCAAATGAGCCCTATTTAAATGGGCTCATGAGAAGTCAACAGCTGTAGTCAATCAGAATCACTTACAAGAAGTGAAGAGGCCATGACATGAAGCTAATTTGATTGACACAACTCGCTACATCACCAAAATTGACAAATTTTGTTGCTGTATGTATATTTTTGACCCAGCAGATTTGGTGACATTTTCAGCAGACCCATAATAAATTTATGAAAGAACCAAATTTTATGACTGTTTTTTGTGACAAACATGTATGTGTTCCGATCACTCTATCACAGAAAAATAAGAGTTGTAGAACTTATTGAAAACTCAAGACAGCCATAACATTATGTTTTTTTACAAGTGTATGTAAACTTTTGACCACAACTGTATATATATATATATATATATATTTTTTTTTTTCATCTAAACCCCATGTAATTATGATCAGATGTTGGACACTACCATTTGTATGATTGATTTAATGAGACTCAAATAGATAAAAGTGCTACTAGACAATATAATTCCAGTGCTTTTCTACTGTGGATTTGGTGCAGCCATCTTGGATTCTGAACTCAGGGTTGGTGAAGCTCTCCTGAATTTTTGAGTAGGAATTCCTGTAGGAGCGTTTCATTTAAAATGTTCTACTCTAAACTAGAAAATTTCCCACTTTTCCCACAGTTTTTCATTCCTAAAAAAAGTTTAAAACATCCAATAAATTTCGTTCCACTTCACGATTGTGTCCCACTTGTTGTTGATTCTTCACAAAAAAAATACAATTTCATATCTTTATGTTTGAAGCCTAAATTGTGGCAAAAGGTTGAAAAGTTAAAGGGAGCCGAATACTTTTGCAAGGCACTGTACATGTTTCATAGTTTTTAATGATACAGACAGAATATGCATTGATATTTCAGAACCACACGGACTTCTCAACGACGTCACATGACCTGTTGTGGTGTGGTGGACCACACAGTAAAGCACAGACCTGGCTACACACTCGCCCTGGTTCTTTGGAACCGTGGTGTCTGGGGACGTGTCATCGTTAGGCACTCTCACCTCATGCTTCTAATGTGTGCCTTGTACACTAATTGGTGCGATTTAGTGTCCCGGCAGTCTGAGGCCAAATCACTGCTGCATGTGAGCTGCCACGCTCCAGCCCCGCTGCCGCCTCGCCGGAGTGAGCCGTGTTGCCTCCTTGAGGAGCTGATCTAAATAGCTGTGCTCCGTGAACGTAGCAGACAGTTAATGATTTCGCGTGGGTGGGAAAGAGTGGCAGGAGAGGGATTGCGAGTGTCGGAGCTGAAGGGTCCCAGCGTGCCGTAGTCAGACCGGTGCACCGACACGTCGAGCTGCCTGAAAAAAAAAAAAAAGTCTCTCTGCAAACGAAGGAGGGAGAAAAGACGACTGTAATTCGAGGTGCTAGTCTGTAGCAGTGCCTCGCTTCTATTCTCAGCAGCGTCCCCGCCATAGACTACCCAGGGCCCGAGTAGGGAGAGGGGCCCATGAAAATCCTGATTTTATTTTCGATCACTTTCCTTTGTTTACTGGCATGGATAGGGGCCCATTAACATAGAGGGTGTACAGGGCCCAGAATTTGCTGCTATGCCCCTGGTCCCCGCCGTCACATTCCACCAGAGGGGGCTAGAAGTTGAAAGGGTCGAGGTACGTGAGCCTCCCCCCACTCAGCAATCCCCTATAATTTATCAGTTATCCTCCAGCGCAGGACGAGTACACCAGTGTTCTCTCCATTAGCAGAGGTGAAGCTGCAGAAGAACTACAGGTAAAAGAACAGCAGGAGAAAAAGCAGCTCAGACAAACTGTGTATAGTACTGTATTTTGCCATTATTGTTCCATAAAAACTATGGAATGTAAGTGCTGCACTGACCTGAGAGATACAGCATGTGTGTAGGTTCTCCCAAATTGAATGTAGATGTCATTTCTGAGTGGGTTGTACGTTCACAAGTACAATTCTAGCCAAAATAAAAGCTCACAATCATTAGCCCCTACTGTGCTGTCCACTGTGAGTGGTAATGCCTTCCTTCTGGAATGTATGCCCAGTACACATGTGACACTCGCTCCAACTTCCATAATTCACGTCACCTTGCCATGAGCACTTTGGCCAGAACATCACTCAACATCGAGAACATTGAGTTTCACTGCTATCTCCATGACTTTTGGCATGTCAGTTTATACATCTATTCAGCTAGTATAGGTTGCAAACCATTGAAGACACATATTGTCGCTGTTCAGTAAAAAAAAAAACCTTATCTCCAAAACAGCAACTTTAGAGGAGAGAGAAAAAACCTTGTAAACTTTCAATGGAAGTCAATGTAAAAAGAGTTTGTTTATTCCAGGTCATTTTGAAGAGTTTCTATTGGTCCATTCATCAAGAAATTTTGGCACAGTGTAAGAAAAGTTACACTGTTGTCTGCTCAAATTATGTACTAAATTAAAAATCAATAAAAATGGAGATAAGTGTTTTTCATTGGACAGCAACGATTATGTGAAAGTTCCCATAGAGAAGCCCTGCCCATAGAATAGGACTTTCTGAAGTAGATAAAAACATGAACATAGCCTGATAACAACATTAATGTGGGTTGAACCTGGATCACATCTGGCATGTGCCACTTATCTCAATGAGTTTGAGAGCATCAGTTGTAAAGTAGCGAAGAGGTAGAGTTACAGGTATACAGTGAATAAATAGCTCTATTTGAGTTATGTTCTAATCCACATTATAAGAAGCAAGACTTACTCAACTAAGTAAAGAACAAAAAAATACTTTAAGAAACGAAGTTCAGTCAATCCGAAAAATTCCAATATATATATATATATATATATATATATATATATATATATACAGTTGTGGTCAAAAGTTTACATACACTTGTAAAAAAACATAATGTTATGGCTGTCTTGAGTTTTCAATAAGTTCTACAACTCTTATTTTTCTGTGATAGAGTGATCGGAACACATACATGTTTGTCACAAAAAACAGTCATAAAATTTGGTTCTTTCATAAATTTATTATGGGTCTGCTGAAAATGTCACCAAATCTGCTGGGTCAAAAATATACATACAGCAACAAAATTTGTCAATTTTGGTGATGTAGCGAGTTGTGTCAATCAAATTAGCTTCATGTCATGGCCTCTTCACTTCTTGTAAGTGATTCTGATTGACTACAGCTGTTGACTTCTCATGAGCCCATTTAAATAGGGCTCATTTGACCCAGTGATTAGACTCAGCTACAAAAGCTACAATGGGAAAGTCAAAGGAACTCAGTGTGGATCTGAAAAAGCGAATTATTGACTTGAACAAGTCAGGGAAGTCACTTGGAGCCATTTCAAAGCAGCTACAGGTCCCAAGAGCAACTGTGCAGACAATTATACGCAAGTATAAAGTGCATGGAACAGTTGTGTCACTGCCACGATCAGGAAGAAAACGCAAGCTATCACATGCTGCCGAGAGGAGATTGGTCAGGATGGTCAAGAGTCAACCAAGAATCACCAAGAAGCAGGTCTGCAAGGATTTGGAAGCTGATGGAACACAGGTGTCAGTCTCCACAGTCAAGCGTGTTTTACATCGCCATGGACTGAGAGGCTGCCGTGCAAGAAAGAAGCCCTTGCTCCAGAAAAGGCACCTTAAGACTCGGCTGAAGTTTGCTGCTGATCACATGGACAAAGATAAAACCTTCTGGAGGAAAGTTCTCTGGTCAGACGAAACAAAAATTGAGCTGTTTGGCCACAACACCCAGCAATATGTTTGGAGGAGAAAAGGTGAGGCCTTTAATCCCAGGAACACCGTGCCTACTGTCAAGCATGGTGGTGGTAGTATTATGCTCTGGGGATGTTTTGCTGCCAGTGGAACTGGTTCTTTGCAGAAAGTAAATGGGATAATGAAGAAGGAGGATTACCTCCAAATTCTGCAGGAAAACTTAAAACCATCAGCCCGAAGGTTGGGTCTTGGGCGCAGTTGGGTGTTCCAACAAGACAATGACCCAAAACACACATCAAAAGTGGTAAAGGAATGGCTAAACCAGGCTAGAATTAAGGTTTTAGAATGGCCTTCCCAAAGTCCTGACTTAAACCCCATTGAGAACATGTGGACAGTGCTAAAGAAACGGGTTCATGCAAGAAAACCATCACATTTAGCTGAACTGCACCAATTCTGTCAAGAAGAGTGGTCAAACATTCGACCTGAAGCTTGCCAGGAGCTTGTGGATGGCTACCAAAAGCGCCTAGTTGCCGTGAAAATGGCCAAGGGACATGTAACCAAATACTAATGTTGCTGTATGTATATTTTTGACCCAGCAGATTTGGTGACATTTTCAGCAGACCCATAATAAATTTATGAAAGAACCAAATTTTATGACTGTTTTTTGTGACAAACATGTATGTGTTCCGATCACTCTATCACAGAAAAATAAGAGTTGTAGAACTTATTGAAAACTCAAGACAGCCATAACATTATGTTTTTTTACAAGTGTATGTAAACTTTTGACCACAACTGTATATATATATATATTTTTTTTTTTTTTTTTTTTTTTTTTTTTTTTATTCAGCAGACAAAAGGGATAAAATGTATGTACAGGTTTTACGTTTGGCAAACAAAACCACATCCAAGCCAGCTTTGGGCCATCATTCCAATAGTATGTGGGCAACTAGTAAATATTGCTATCACTGCTATCGAGTGGACCAGCAGTATAAAGCACTGCCACTATGATCAAGGAAACTGCTGGTTCGAATCCCAGTTATGCAGCTTGCCAACAGCTGCAGAAGCCCTGAGAGAGCACAGTTGTCCGTGCTCTCTCTCTCTTTCTCTGGGTGGGTAGATGGTGCTCTCTCCCCTCATCACTCTAAAGGGTGATGTGGATCAGCACGAGGCTGCATCTGTGAGCTGATGTTTCGGAACCGAGTCTCTGCGCTTTCCTCCGAGAGCATTGTGATGCTACTCAGGAATGTTACATCAGTATCAGTTTGAAAAGAGGCGGAGTCTGACTTCACATGTGTCGGAGGAGACATGTGCTGGTCTTCACCCTCCTTGTGTTGTGGAATCACTAGTGATGGGGATATACAGCTGACTAGCAGTTGAATTGGGAGACAATTGGGGAAAAAATTGCTATTAGGATAGTACATTGAGGTCTGTCACAGCCTTAACCCCTTAACATGCCTTGTCGTATACGTGCTACAGGTGGAGGTGATACAAAACCCTTTTTTCCTGCAGTAAAATAACTTTTATTGTCATTTTAATTATTTATTTATTTTGAAATCTCCTACAGGACACTTGGAGAAGCTGCCTGTTTTCTCTCTACTCCAATTAATAATTCCAGATCAGAAAAAGGAATCAACCCAAAATCTTCAGGTTTAAAAATAGACGTAAAACTAGACAAACATAATGAAACTAAAGGTTTGGAGGACATGAACTGTTTGATTTGTAACATATTTGGGAAATATTGATTTTTATAGATTGGTCTATACTTTATATTACACTTACATTTGTGCTTTTCAGTAATGTTCCTTTTCAAACATAAAAGCTTTTCCTGACATTTTAAGGGGTTAAAATACAATTGATTGATTTCTAATGCATACTTAAAAGCTGCAAAGGTGACAAGGACTAGCATATTACAATAACTGCAATAGATGTATCTCCAATAAAAGTGGGTTTATATGATTAAACACATTCATGCCAAACTTCTTTATGGAAGTGTGTATACATAAATATTGACAGGTTCTGGGCACTCCAGGCTTTCCCAGCTCAACTCGCTGTATGATTTATCATTTATCCTCCTGCTGAGAGAGAGAGAGAGAGAGAGAGAGAGAGTACACCAGTGTATTCTCCATTAGCAGAGGTGAGGCTTCAGACTCTCAGGCAATAGCACTTTACTGTGAAAGGCAGCAAGCAGAGTCCACAGCCGGAGTGGAGGAAATAGCATTCCTCTGTACCCGCTGAGGAAGGTGGCTGTGTAACTGTCACAAAACACTCCCGTCTCTCCTGCTTCTGAAGTGGGACCAGTTAAAACATGAAGGGGGGATAAAACGGTTCCTAAATGTGTTTTTAGAAGACTTCAGTTCACTCTAAAAGCGATTATATTTGATTTTCTTCTGTCGGTCCTGCAACAGCTGCTGTTTTTGAATTCGGAAATTAAATTTTGACTTGTTTACACTACATTTTTTTATTTTTCTTACAATTACAAACCAGAAAAGACTGGGACAGAAAATTTAATTAAAGCTTAAACACTTAAAAACAGTGTTCCTTATATTTACTCTCACTTTTAATTGTTTATAGACAGTGTCATCCCAAGAAATTGAATTTTTTGGTAGATCAACTTGATTGCATTAAAAAAAAAATGTGTTTAGTTTGGGACTGCATGTGGTTATGCATTATCTTGTAAAAAAAAAAATATGCATAGAGGGCGTTGAGCTGTCCAGCACTATACAGTGCTGCCACTATGATTGTACTCGAATCCTGGTCATGCAGCTTGCCATCAGCTGCCGGAGCCCAGAGAGCACAATTGGCCTTGCTCTCTCTGGGTGGGTAGATGGCGCTCTTTCGTCTCATCGCTCCTAGGGTGATGTTATTTAGCACAAGGCTGCGTCTGTGAGCTGATGTATTGAAACCCAGACGCAGTGCGCTGTTTGTACTGTGTGCAGCATGTGGTTTTTTGCATTGTCTCGATAAAATATGTATGGACTTTTCTGGAAAAGATGTAAAATGGTGTGTGAAGGCAGTATATGCTGGTTTAAGTGTATTTAGTGCCCTAATGTATTGTTCTGCATTAATGCTGCATCACTGATGTGTACTGATACTGAACCCTACACCATGACTAGAACCTGGCTTTTGGACTTGTTGCTGATAACAGTCTGGATGGTCTTCTTTTTTATTTTTGATCTGAAACACACAGCATCCATTTCTTTCAAAAAACATCTGGAAAACTGATACTTCTGACTACAATACACTGTTTTCCACTGTATAACAGCTCATCTCAGAAGCCTCTAAGAAACCCAGAGAAGTCTGTGGTTTTATCAGCTGTTATTGAACGAGAGTTCTTGATACAGTGTTGAATTGACAGTACTAGTCAAACATTTGGACACACCTTCTCATTCAATGTTTTTCTTTTTTAAATGTCTTAATTTAATTTCTTTTTTACATTGTAAATGAATCTACTGAATCAATTAAGGCACACATATAGAATTATGTAGTAAACAAAAAAATCTCCTGATCTAAACCTGATGAACTGAGATGGTGATTTGAGGTGATTTAATTGGGATGAGCTGGAGCTTCACAGCGCTAAGGAAAAGCAGTAACTATTGTTCAGCACCTCCAGGAAATCCTTCCTTCAAGACGCTGAAAAAAACTAATCCAGGTGACTCTCACTCATGAAGACACTGAGATTAAAATACCAAAAGTGTGCAGATCTGTCCCTAAAAGATAAATGTGATACTTATAGAAGAATCTAAAATGTAAAACATATTCTGATTTAATTTTCAAAAATCATACATTTTTTTGACTGATATTACAGTACATATAAACACATGAAATTCGATTAACCAGAGAAAACATGTATAATTGGGTTTATACTGTCTCCAATTAAATAAAAGTTGAAGTAATTATAAGATACACTATATGTACTATTATTATGTTTTATATTCATGTGTTTTATATGTTGTAATACTTTTAATCCCAACTATAGCTGATTTGTAGTGATACTTGAATATATATATATATATATATATATATATATATATATATATAGTGCATATCACTTTACCGAACAAAACCACTTAACAATTTGAGCTTTCGTTTTTAATATATTCATGAATGCATATCGTTAATTCATACAAATTTATACAAAACCGTTCTCATAATTCTAACGCTTAATGCCCCAATCTCTCACGTTGTGAAATTCAGGGCATGGCTCATATGACTAACACAATTTGGTCCTAAGTTATATAACAGTATTCAGGTTCTGGAGGAGAGATTAGAGACGATCCCAGACCTCCGAAGATTAAACGATCTGTATGCAAAGCCAAGTACTTCCTGTGCCTTAGGAAATGACATAATGAGGGGGTCGTAAGGTTTCCCCGGATGTCTCCCATTTTACCATATCAAATCTGCCCTCTGCTATCTAGTTCATTACGCAGACCCCTGCGCTGAAGTCTGCAACAGGAAACGCTAAAAATACAATTGAATGAGGTCAAAGGCTCTTCTGGGACCTGAATTCAGTAGCAAGCTAATGCACAATCATTTGCATCTGCTCCTCAGTATCCTCAGCCCAGGAAAACCCGCCTAAAACAGCAGAGTGAGAATAAGAACTACTGAGAATCCCAGCGCAGCATCGCTACACCAGCAGCCCAGCAGCAAATACTACACATGCAACATTAAATACCATACTGGAGGAATTAAAGAGACTAGAAGATAAAGGAAGATACTGTATGATATGCAGGGGTGGAACGAGCTCAGACAACCCTGACTGAAGAGCTACTGTAGTCATAATTCACTTAAACTAGAGTCTTTAAGAGTTAATGAATTGTTATGATGCAATGCTCATCTTCTAGTTCAGGGGTATTTAATTAGAATTCAGTTCGGTCCTGTTAGAGAACATTTCGTCAGGCCAAGGTCCGGACCTTCGCCATTTTTAACTTGCGCCATGTATATGTATTATATACTGTATACTGAAGAAGCCTAGTAGTTCTGTCAGTGTTTTATGTCATCAACAACACTGAAAGACAAAACTAATTACAAATACTAGTATATTTCAACAATATTTAGTTTTAAATAGACCTGTCACAATAATTATATTATCAACCTATCATAAAATAAATGGAAACACCCTCAAGAATTTAACATATCTAGTCTATTAATGTGAATCTGTATGTTCACTTTGTTTCAAAATGCTATATTTATTCTATTTGATTATATTTATATTAGATTTAGGCCTGCCTGTCATAATAATAATTACATGAATGACAAATCATACAAAATATGAAGAAATGTTTGCTGAACTTGACCAAAATATCAGCTTTGTTTAAAAACAGCAGTTTTATTTGATCTAATATTATTACTGTATCAAACTTTATTATGTTGTGGTTAAAACTGATGAGGGAGGTTGCCAATGCTTTTTGTCCCCTGGGGGCTGCCTTAGTTTTGAGGTAGGGTTGTTTTGGGAGCAGAGAGAGCGCGCCTGCGAGCGAGGGAGTTTTTTTTTTTTTTCTTGCTGAGGAGTTCTGATCAGGTGGAGTAAAGTGGAATATTGTGCACTCTTGTCTCGTTTTTTTCTCTTTAATTCCTCCAAGTAACACCGCTCGGTTACATTACTGTTAGTATGTTTTATAAAGGTAGTATTTGAATTTCTTTTTCTGGTGCGCACCATCTGTATTAGCTTTTCTCGCTTTATTCTCCCACTTCTCACTGCCTGCTTCGCCTGTGTGTGCTCCTCCGCACGCTCGCATCTGCACAGATCTGATTGGCACTGAACTGAACACACTCATAGTGCTCACCAGTATTGTTCTAGTTCGTGAACCTAAATTTAAAAAGGGTTCATCATGTTTCCACCAAGAAAAGTAGGTTTCAAAACCAGGAACGTTTGTTCGCAGTGGAAACCGAAGAATACTAGGTTCATATACTAGGAGCAAAATGGCGATCCCCAAAAGTGTGCAGTGTTTTGCTGAGGAAACGCAGCATTTATTATCTATTTGGTTTTCTCCAGAGTTTTAGGAGAAACTTGAAGGGAGCACTAAAGGAATGAGAAATTTCACTAGTGGCGAACTAGGCAAAAAAACTACAAAGGGCGATGGTTCTTATAAGTCGAACGGAACTGGTTCAAGAGCCAAAGATCATTTGGCGCAAAAGCGCCAAAAATCGACCCTGCCATTTTTGGTTTAGACCGGCCCCTCTTTACTTTACTACTTCTCTGTCACAAGCCTGCTCTTCCGGTCTGCTGCTTCTGTCTTCACCTACGGAGGACAGAGCGGAGGCTACAGCAGCGAACATATCTGTGATTTTTACACATTTTGTAGCAGCTACAGTGAATTTCTTTGCGTGTAACTTCTCCGCACAACCCTTTTTCCTTTCTCCTTTAACATACACGCTCTAAACATACACTGAACGCAGAGAGTGAGTGGGGCCTGTATCCTGACTGGTTCAGTCCACTGTCTATATTGAAGATGGGCCAATGGCCCGCTCCCTTTAAATTGTGGGCAAACACCCGGTACGCCAGATCACCAGTCCAGCCCTGAGCACCAGATCCCTAGCACCAATACATCAGTCAACAGATGCCTGTGCAGGCCAGCATCATGATTGGGGATATGTTGAGAGAAAAAGCCGTCTACCCACCCAGATATAGCAAAGCCAATTGTGCTCTCTTGACAACTGTCCAATCAGGACTTTTTTGTTCCAGCACACTGGTACCATTAAACACAATATTCTGCCCCTTCTCCACTCAGAAAATGCTTCTGCTTTCAGTTCAGAAACAAAAAAATACAGACTACCACTTTAAATATGTTTAAACATGATATAAATTATGAAAAACTAAAGATGGAACCACACAAGTGATAAAAAAGCAAAACAAAGTCAATTGTAACTGTTACGCTGTTCTTAAACTGTAAAGCTATTTCAGGCCTGGGACATAATTCACACATGCAGCTCTTAAATGCCATTTTACTGGGATGAGTGCTTTCACACTTGCCGTGCAAATCTTAATAAACAGGACATGTTGTCCTGAATATGAAAGGCTACCAGCGAGTCATGTCTGAATCATGCACCAAAATACACTATTTTTTCTAAAGGTTTAACTGTTAAAAAACAAAAAAATAACAGAACCTTTTTGAGCAAGCCATTATATTCTAGTCGTATTTTCCCATCAGCAAAGATGTATCATGTGTCTCTATCATGTCATATTCTAAATACATGTACTATTTAAAAAAAAAATAAACAAAATGTTTTTTTTTTTTTACAAAAACTGTAAAAAAAAAGATTGTAACTCCTTAGTAATATGCATATGGCATTTTCTCAGTCAGTTTCTTTATGCGGTAGAGTCACCTGAAATTCAGGCTTTCAGTTAACAGCTGTGCTGAACTCATCAAGAGTTAATTAATATGAATTAATTTCTTGTCTCTTAATGTTTTGTAAATTTGTGAAGAGGTAGAGTTACAGGTATACATTGAATAGCCTTTTCTGATGAATGTTATAATTCATATTATACCACAGTTAGTTACGATCCTGCAATATAGTTGGCTGAGAGGCGTTCTATGAGTACCGTTATCAGCCGGTAATGTACTGTAACCGAAGCTCTCCATGTATTACTCCGCACATACAGGTAACCTAGCAACGATGCAGTGCTTACAAACCAAACTACAAGCAGCTACAAACAGAGCAGCACTGAAACTATTTTAACTCGCGGAGTATTTATAACAGAACAGTTTTTTTTTTCCCTGTCCTTTTTAACTCAACAATGGAACTGTGGTATAATCTCAATAATACACTCGAAGTTCGTGCTATAACATGTAATACTGGAACTGCTGTGCTGATCTACAGTGCCAATGTTACATGTTTTAAACAAAAAAAATATTCGACGTTTGAAAGAAATGAAGGTCAATTAATCCAAAAAATTTCAGGAACTTTGAAAGTATCGTCAAGTGCAGTTGCCATGAAACTGGCAACCATCAGGAACACCCCAGGAAAAGAAGAACAAGAGTTACCTCTGTTGCACAGAATAAGAAAGAATGGTCACGTGCTACATGTGTGCTTATATATTTTTTTGCTATTTATAGGTATACGTTTGAGTAAAAATGAACATTGTTGTTTTATTCTATAAACTACAGACAACTTTTCTCCCAAATTCCAAATAAAATATTGTCATTTAGAGCATTTATTTGCAGAAAATGAGAAATGGCTGAAATAAAAATGATGCAGAGCTTTCAGACCTCAAATAATGCAGAGAAAACAAGTTCATATTCATAAAGTTTTAAGAGTTCAGAAATCAATATTTGGTGGAATAACCCTGATTTTTAAACATTTTTTTTAATGCATCTTGACATGTTCTCCTCCACCAGTCTTACACACTGCTTTTGGATAACTTTATGCCTTTACTCCTGGTGCAAAACTTCAAGCAGTTCAGTTTGGTTTGATGGCTTGTGATCATCCATCTTCCTCTTGATTATATTACAGAGGTTTTCAATCTGGTAAAATCAAAGAAACTCATGAAATCATCTTTAGGTAGTCTCTTATTTTCTTTTCAGAGCTGTATATAGCCTATACACACCTTCACACACCTCCAGACACAGAGCTTACGGTTCATCCGAGCACATTTGTTGCCCCAGTGTCTGTGAACCGGTAATGAACCTGATTACACTGCTAATGAAGTGAGCGTCTCGCTGGGAAGTGATTGTGAAAAGGCCCTCCACCCCCAGGAGACCGTCAGGTTAGAGATGAAAAGCCACTCTGTATCTGCACATTACCGTGAGTGTGTGTGTGTGTGTGTGAGAAAGAGTGTGTGTGTGTGTGTGTGTGTGTGTGTGTATAGCAGATTCACCAGGGATATATTTAAGGCTCCCACCAATTTTGTCATATTCAGCCTAATCTAAAACAAATGACTGCTGTGTCTCGAGAGGTGATTCAACATAACCTACATTTAGACCCTTTCTCCTGAGTCAGGAATTTCAGTCTGCTGTGTAAACGCACAAGAGAGAGAGAGATTGTGTGTGTGTGTGTGTGTGTGTGTGTGTGTGTGTGTGTGCTGAAACAGCCGCTGACAGAGTGGAACAGATTTACCATTCTTATAGGTCATCTTTTGCATAGAGGATGAGCCGCTTCATAATGATTCTAACCTTTTGCGTACAAAGTGCTGCCATTAACCACAGAAACATTATTGCAGGGGTGCCCACAGCGAGGCCACAGAAACCACCTCTCACACTCACACAGAGAAACTGGACTAAGAGGAGATGGGTTCTGCGGGCGAAGCTACAGGGCATAAGATATGCAGTCACTGAGACGAAACCCAGATTCCCAGTTCTGCTAGGAGGCTGCTATGGTATACCAGGTGGGTGATATGGGGTTGCAAGGTAGTTGTGCGGGCGGTGGTAAAGACAGTGTTGCTAAGTGGTTGCTAGGAGGTTACTAAGAGATAGTTCCTGTAGGTGGATCTACAGGGCATAAGATATGTGGTCACTGACACGAAACCCAGCTTCCCAGTTCTGCTAGGAGGCTGCTATGGTATACCAGGTGGTTGATATAGGGTTGTGAGGTAGTTGTGCGGTAATAAAGGCAATGTTGTTAGTGGTTGCTAGGTTGTTGCAAGGAGGATACTAAAATGCTGGAGGTTTTGCTGAAACCGTTTTGCTAGGTGGATGCTATGGTATACCAGGTGATTGATATGGGTTGCAAGGTAGTTGTGCACTGGTAAAGACAATGTTGCTAAGCGGCTGCTAGGTTGTTGAAAGAAGGCTACTAAGATGATGGAGGATTTGCTAAGACTAGGTGGTTGCGATGGTGTACCAGGTGATTGATAGGGGGTTGCAAGGTAGTTGCGCGGGCGGTGGTGAAGACAATGTTGCTAAGTGGTTGCTAGGTTGTTGCTAGGATAGTTACTAAGATGATTGCGATTTTGCTGAAACCATTTTCCTATGAGGCATCTATGATATACTAGGTGGTTGATATGGGGTTGCAAGGTAGTTGTGCAGTGGTAAAGACAATGTTGCTAAGTGGTTGCTAGGTTGTTGCAAGGAGGTTACTAAGATGATGGAGGATTTGCTAAGACTAGGTGGTTGCTATGGTATACCAGGTGGTTGATAAGGGGTTGCAAGGTAGTTGTGCGGGTGGTGGTAAAGACAGTGTTGATAAGTGGTTGCTAGGTTGTAGCTAGGAGGTTACTAAGAGACAAATTATGTGGGTGTATCTATAGGGCATAAGCTATGCGGTCACTGGGACGAAAACCAATTTCCCAGTTTTTTTAGGTGGCTGCTATGGTATACCAGGTGGTTGATATGGGGTCGCAAGGTAGTTGTGCGGCGGTAAAGACAGTGTTGCTAAGTGGTTGCTAGGTTGTTGCTAGATGGTTACTAAGGTATTGTAGGTGGTTGCTATGGTAATACCATGGTACCACCACTGACAAAGGTGTCAGGAGGTGTGATCTTTAGTTTTAGTTTATATGGTTGATTAATAATTAGGAGATTAGGCCTAAGATTAGGGTTGAGTGAAGGCTTTGGTTCTATTGTGAATAATTTACATTTATCAGAATGTTAATTTGCATTTAATAGACATTCAGTTGAATGTTGTTTGAATGTCAGTTGAGCATCTATGACCCATCTACAATGGACCATCCAAATAAAGTGTCACCAATTAATTTAATCAGTTTTTCATGCACCTGCAACAAATAAATAATAAATAAAAGTTTTTGATGATGTATTTTCTGAGAAAAATGATGTCCACGTGTGAGGACTTTAGTTTTATATTTTGATAGAACACAATAAAGTCGCAATTAGTAATGGTGAACAAAACGTTATTTTTTTTTACATTTTGTGCCTGAACACAGCAGCATTTTTTTGATTGAATGCAAGGACGCCAGGTCCTAGTAGGTTAATAGTTTATTAATTGTTCTTTGTGAGCAGATCTACTCTATTCTACTGTATATTTGATACTGTATGGTATCCTTATATTCTGTATATTTCACACCTCTTTCTCTCTCTCTCTCTCTCTCTCTCTCTCTCTCTCTTTCCACACGCTGGTCTCCCTGCCATCTCTAATTTGTTGTGGCAGTATTAATGAATGATTTTTGCTTCACGGCTGTTGAGGGGTTTATATCAAGTGTCAAACGGTTAGGAAGAGAAAAAAAAAGAGCAGGAGGAAAATAAATGTGCGAATGGCAGGTTGGTGGACAGGGTCACCTTCACGTGTGTGGAAACGCTCTTAATTCACTGCACCGGGGAAATTACCATGGTAGATTAAACGGAGGCCATGTGCTCTGTTTGCGTCCATACATCAAACGGGCAGCACAATGCGGCGAGGCGGAAGCGGGAGGAACGCGGTGCAGGCCGCCGCTGCGTCCCCCCGTTACTCACTCTGCCTGCGACGGGGGGGGGGGGGGGGGGGGGGGGGTTGGCGGGGGGATGTTGGCTTATGTTACGAGCTGGGGAGACTGCAGTGGCAGAAACGTAATATCCCTTGCCAAAAAAAAAAATCTGCAGTCAATTTTAAGTACTCAGGATTCTCCTTCTTGCTTAAAAATAATATACAGTACAGGCCAAAAGTTTGGACACACCTTTTTCATGGCTATTTACAATGTAGATTCTCACTGAAGGCATCAAAACTATGAATGAACACATGTGGAGTTTTATGTACTTAACAAAAAATGATCTGGCCTACACAGTCACCGGACCTGAACCCAATCCAGATGGTTTGGGGTGAGCTGGAGCACAGAGTGAAGAAGGCAAAGAGGCAACAAGTGCTAATAAACACCTCTGGGAACTCCTTCCTTCAAGACTGTTGGAAAACTTTTCATTTCAGATGGCCACCTCTTGAAGCTCATTGAGAGAATGATGCCAAGAGTGTGCAAAGCAGTAATCAGAGCAAAGGGTGGCTATTTTGAAGAAACTAGAATATATATACTTTTTATTTCACCTTTTTTTATTAAGTACATAAAACTCCACGTGTTCACTCATAGTTTTGATGC
Organism: Astyanax mexicanus; assembly: GCF_023375975.1. NCBI lineage: Eukaryota > Metazoa > Chordata > Actinopteri > Characiformes > Acestrorhamphidae > Astyanax > Astyanax mexicanus. Next base: position 48,864,409 of record NC_064413.1, on the reverse strand, counting down.
CTTCAGTGAGAATCTACAATGTAAATAGTCATGAAAATAAAGAAAAAGCATTAAAAAAAGAGAAGGTGTGTCCAAACTTTTTGCCTGTACTGTATAAAGTCCCTGAGGGCTTCAGGTCTTTCTTATAACACCGTCTCCCCATTGAATAACTACCAGCCCCCGTATTTCAGCACATTAAGCAAACTGAAATTGGCCCGAGTGCCCTCCGTCCTCTCGCTCTATGCCCCATAATAGCACCCTAATTGGTATTCGGCGGCGTGCGGCAGGCATTTCCTTATTCAAATGCTCCGTGGATCAAGGTCAGCGGTGCCGGGACACGCGGGCCGCGGCCTCCGGTGGCGAAGCGCCGTCCTTCAGCGTCCCGCTTGGCTTCTCTCGTCTTAGCCGGCTCGCCGCGGAGACTTGGCAACGCTGCAGATCTTTGTCACGGTGCGGAGAGATTAAGTGGCCAATCAACCTCGGAGTGCTGGGTAATCATTCCACCGCTCAGTGTGGCCAGAAACTCTCCGTGAGGGATCAACCCCTGCCTCGCTCAGATTTCCGACAGCGGGGAGTGCATTCACTCAGCGTAGACCACATAGACACTGCTGCTGAACTGAAATCACACATATATATATATATATATATATATATATATATATACAGCTCTGTAAAAAAATAAGAGACCAAATTAAAACTATTGGTTTTACCAAATTAAAAACCTCTGGAATATAATCAAGAGGAAGATGGATGATCACAAGCCATCAAACCAAGCTGAACTGCTTGAATTTTTGCACCAGGAGTAAAGGCATACAGTTATCCAAAAGCAGTGTGTAAGACTGGTGGAGGAGAGCATGCCAATATGCATGAAAACTGTGATATTGATTTCTGAACTTGTTTCTTTGCATTATTTGAGGTTTGAATCTTATCTTGTTTGCTCTGCATCTTTTTTATTATTTCAGCCATTTCTCATTTTCTGCATATACATGCTCTAAATGACAATATGTTTATTTAGAATTTCGGAGAAATGTTGTCCGTAGGTTATAGAATAAAAGAACAATCTTCATTCTTCTCATTCATCTTCAATGTAAAAAATATATCTATAAATAGCAAAATCAGAGAAACTGATTCAGAAACTGAAGTGGTAATGTTTTCCAGAGCTGAATATCAATATACACCAATCAAGAATAACATTATGACCACCTCATGCATCTGAAGTCATTATCCATTTTTTTTTTAGATTCATTGAGCATATAGGAGCACTTTTATAGGTGGTTCTATAATTCTAACAGACATACAGTGTGGGGTAATAGTCTGCGTGGTACTGGTATAAGTGGATCAGACACAGCAATGCTGCTGGAAGTTTTAAACACATCAGTGTCACTGCTGGGCTTTGACCACTAATGAAGGACTAGAGGATGATGATCAAGACAAACTGTACAGCAACAGATTCAGAGCTTCTGTCTCTGACTTTACTTTATCTACAGGGTGTTTCAGCTGTAGGAAGGAGTGTGTAATAGAGTGGACGACGGTGAGTGATTAAATACAGTGTTTAAAAACTCCAGCAGCACTGCTGCGTCTGATCCACTCACTGTGTCACCAGCACAACACACACTAACACCTCATACACCACCCCCATGCTAATCAGTGCTAATCACTGCAGTACTGAGAATGACCCTCCACCCTGACCTGATCATTGAAGAACAGAGTGAAATGAGATACAGGACTACAGTGAGATACAGGACTACAGTCCTGAATGAAATGAATAATGGGTGTAGACTGAACAATGGCAGAAAACAGAACAATACTGTAGATAAGCAGTCACTTTCTGCAGGAGGTAAAATGTACCTGTAAACACATTCACCGGAGACAAACCTGGTGTGAAATTAGTGACTTAACACCTCTGCCTGCTAATGTGAATGTGTGATCTAGTCTAATTGGCAACACATTTAAATGTTTTATTTTCACCCCTCTGTAAAGTTGTTAATAAATACCAAAAAACAGCAGAAAAATAAGAACAATACAAATCAGATCTATAACATTATAATCACTTAAAGAACTGTGTCTGAAATGGCTTAATTTGTCCAAATGGATTCAAGAAACGTCTAATAGCTAAAGTAGGGGATTACTAATAGTGAGCAATAAAGGGAAAAATGGGAGAAGTAAGCAAATATTAGCCAATCATTAGCTAATGCAGGGCGAGTCTTAGGGAGTTTAGAGAGCCTATGTTTCAATTAAAATATTGGTATTTGACAATATACAGCTATGAAACAAAAATATGAGATCACTTAAAAATGACGAGTTTCTTTGATTTTACCAAATTGAAAACCTCTGGAATATAATCAAGATGAAGATGGATGATCACAAGCCATCAAACCAAGCTAAACTGCTTGAATTTTTGCACCAGGAGTAAAGCAGCATAAAGTTATCCAAAAGCAGTGTGTAAGACTAGTGGAGGAGAACTGTGATTAAAAACCAGGGTTATTCCACCAAATAGTGATTTCTGAACTCTTAAAACTTTATGAATATTATCTTGTTTTCTTTGCATTATTTGAGGTCTGAAAGCTCTACATCTTTTAGTTATTTCAGTCATTTCTAATTTTCTGCAAATAAATGATCTAAATGACAATAATTTTATTTGGAATTTGGGATAAATGTTGTCTGTAGTTTCAAAAGATGTTCAAAAGATGCAGAGCTTTCAGACCTCAAATAATACAGAGAAGACAAGTTCATATTCATAAAGTTTTAAGAGTTTAGAAATCAATATTTGGTGGAATAACCCTGATTTTTAATTACAGTTTCATCCATCTTGGCATGCTCTCCTCCACCAGTCTTACTCACTGCTTTTGGATAACTTTATGCCTTTACTTCTGGTGCAAAAATTAAATTCAATCAGTTTAGTTTGGTTTGATGGCTTGTGATCATCCATCTTCCTCTTGATTATATTCCAGAGGTTTTCAATTTGGTAAAATCAAAGAAACTCATCATCATTTTTAAGTGGTCTCTTATTTTTTCCAGAGATATATATGTACAGCTGAAGTCAATATAATTATTGGGATTCAGGTTGAAAGGTTTGGCTGGGCTGTCAGTGCGGTGTTTATGAATGTGTACATTTATATTATGAAAGTGAGCGTATGAAAGAGAGAGAGAAAGCGATAGAGAGAGAGACAGAGAGAGAGAGAGAGAGAGAGAGAGAGAGAGAGGGGGGGAGGCTCAGAGGTGTGTAGAGAGTCTGGCATGCAGTTTGGATGAGGGTTAAATTTTTCATTTAGTGCAGTGAGAGAGAGTTGAGCCTCACAGTTATTGTTCACGTTTGCCTGCGGCGACTCATACCGGTACACTGGACCCTTCCCTCTGAACACACAGCAGCTGCACCACAATCACACACACACCTCCCCCCGGACACACACACACACCTTCATTTCTCAGTAAAGGTGACCTCTCTCTCTCTCTCATTCTCATTCTTGTTTCATGATGCACATAATCTCTCATTAACCCCTGATTTGCCTCAGCACACTAACCTGGGTTAATACCCATCATTAATAGTGATAGTTTAGCTCTGCTAAACTAACGTCTATATGCTTTGTAAACATGTGCAAATGAACACACAACTTGTCTCCAGTTATCAATATAATATAAAATATAGAATATAATAAATGAATATATATATATTGGCACCATACCAAATCTCAGGAGTGATCTAAAGGGGCATTAAGACCAGAGATGTAAAATAGTAACAAAGTAGAATATTTCACAACTATACATATGTATTAAATACTGTATCTGTATCTACTGGAGTATTATTTTTACTTCATTACTGTACTTAAGTACTAAAATGCTGTATCTGTATCTACTGGAGTAATATTTTTACTTCATTACTGTACTTAAGTACTAAAGTACTGTATCTGTATCTACTTAAGTATTGATTTTTACTTCACTACTGTACTTAAGTGCTAAAATGCTGTATTTGTATCTACTGGAGTATCATTTTTACTTCACTACTGTACTTAAGTACTAAAATGCTGTATTTGTATCTAGTGGAGTATTATTTTTACTTCATTACTGTACTTAAGTACTAAAATGCTGTATCTGTATATACTGGAGTATTATTTTTTACTTCACTACTGTACTTAAGTGCTAAAATACTGTATCTGTATCTACTGGAGTATTATTTTTACTTCACTACTGTACTTAAGTGCTAAAATACTGTATCTGTATCTACTGGAGTATTATTTTACTTCACTACTGTACTTAAGTACTACAATGCTGTATCTGTATCTACTGGAGTATTATTTTTACTTCATTACTGTACTTAAGTACTAAAATGCTGTATCTGTATCTACTGGAGTATCATTTTTACTTCACTACTGTACTTAAGTACTAAAATGCTGTATCTGTATCTACTGGAGTATTATTTTTACTTCACTACTGTACTTAAGTACTAAAATGCTGTATCTGTACCTACTTAAGTATTGATTTTTACTTCACTACTGTACTTAAGTACTAAAATACTGTATCTGTATATACTGGAGTATTATTTTTTACTTCACTACTGTACTTAAGTGCTAAAATGCTGTATCTGTATCTACTGGAGTAATATTTTTACTTCATTACTGTACTTAAGTACTAAAGTGCTGTATCTGTATCTACTTAAGTATTGATTTTTACTTCACTACTGTACTTAAGTGCTAAAATACTGTATCTGTAATCTGTACTAGAGTATTATTTTTACTTCACTACTGTACTTAAGTACTAAAATGCTGTATTTGTATCTAGTGGAGTATTATTTTTACTTCATTACTGTACTTAAGTACTAAAATGCTGTATCTGTATCTACTGGAGTATTATTTTTTACTTCACTACTATACTTAAGTACTAAAATGCTGTATCTGTACCTACTTAAGTATTGATTTTTACTTCACTACTGTACTTAAGTACTAAAATACTGTATCTGTATCTACTGGAGTAATACTTTTACTTCACTACAGTACTTAAGTACTACAATACTGTATCTGTATATACTGGAGTATTATTTTTTACTTCACTACTGTACTTAAGTGCTAAAATACTGTATCTGTATCTACTGGAGTATTATTTTTACTTCACTACTGTACTTAAGTACTACAATGCTGTATCTGTATCTACTGGAGTATTATTTTTACTTCATTACTGTACTTAAGTACTAAAATGCTGTATCTGTATCTACTGGAGTATCATTTTTACTTCACTACTGTACTTAAGTACTAAAATGCTGTATCTGTATCTACTGGAATATTATTTTTACTTCACTACTGTACTTAAGTACTAAAATGCTGTATCTGTATCTACTGGAGTATTATTTTTACTACACTACTGTACTTAAGTACTAAAATACTGTATCTGTGGAGTTAAAAGTCAGGCACATCTATAGGAATGGACTCTGGCGATTGACTGTTGTCTAGGTTCATTTCAGTCAATGGCGCACCTGAACACACCTTTCAGACCACCATGCCCATCAGTGTATATTTATTTCTATACTCTGACACTATTATGACGGCACAGGCACAAGGCGTGAAAATAGACTGTTGACATGGTCTAAGATAGCAAAAAGCATTGCATACATGTGATGTACACATGATGTATGTGTATACATATATGTTGATGCCAGAGGTCAGAGGAGAATGGCCAGACTGGTTTGAGCTGATAGAAACAGTAACAACAGTAAGTCAAAAAACCACTCGTTACAACAGAGGTCTGCAGAAGATCAAGACCACACCGGGTGCCTTGTATCAGAGGTGCAGTAATGGTGTGGGTATATTTTCCTGCCAAACTTTGGGCCTATTAGTACCAATTGAGCATCGTGTCTCAAACACTACAGCCTACTTGTAGTATAGTATTGAGTATTGTTACTGACCATGTCCATCCCTTTATGACCACAGTGTACCTGTATCTTCTGATGGCTACTTCCAGCAGGATAATGAGCCATGTCATAAAGCGCCCATCATCTCAGACTGGTTTCTTGAACACGAAAATGGCTTAGTTCACTGTACTGGAATGTCCTCCACAGTAACCAGAAAGATCTCAATACAATAGAGCACCTTTGGGATGTGGTGGAATGGGAGATTAACATCATGGAAGTGCAGCCGCAAATCTGCAGCAACTGCGTGATGCTATTCAATTCAATTCAATTTTATTTCTATAGCGCTTTTTACAACAAAAGTTGTCACAAAGCAGCTTTACAGAGAAAAACAGGTCCACACCTCTTATCAAGTCAACGCCTGCTATCAAGTCAATATGGAACAGACTCTCTGAGGAATGTTTCCAGTTCCTTGTTGAATCTATACTATGAAGGATTAAGGTAGTTCTAAAGGTAAAAGAGGGTCCAACCCGGTACAAGCAAGATGAAACTATTAAAGTGGCCAGTGAGTATATATGTGTGTTGTGTGTGTGTGTAGGTTTGCCCTTCACTGCATCAGAGTGAGAGTACAGCAGACTGCAGGCTGACTTTCAGGAATGTGAGGAGCGACTGCTGGTGTTTGTGGAACTAAAGTGGTGGGTCAAATCCTCTTAGAATCCTTTTAGACAGCGTGGCGAGGGGGAGAAAGGGGGAGCTTCTCGCAGGCAGACATGTGCAGGTTGTTTGGATGATGTTGCGGCAGAGGAAGGACAACATTTTCCTGTCTGCTCCCCGCGGGCTACAGCAGGAATACTAACACAACTAATACAGCATCGGCCTCTTCAACATCTCACACACTCTCATATACACACACACACAAAGATACTGCATGCATATAAGCAGTAGAAGAGCTCCATGTGGGATTAAATATTGGGTACCACTTTAAAATAAGCCTACCTTTATAAAGGGTTTATAAATGATTTACAATTAGTTTATTAATGGTTACTAATTAGGTTGTAAATGCCTTAAAAATCATTAATAATCAGCTATAACACATACGTAGAAAGGGCAACGATATAGATGGATGTGGGTTCACTATTTGGCTTTACAAATGTGTTATAACTGATTATTAATGATTTTTAAGGCGTTTACGACCTAATTATTAACCATTAATAATCTAATTGTAGTTAACCATTTATATACCCTTTATAAAGGTAGTCTTATTTTAAAGTGGTACCAAATATTGTAATTATACGTCTTTATAGCTTATTATTATTATTATTATAATCATCACTGCAGTCACTACAGCTTTGCAAGTAAGGGAAGGATTTCTACCAGATTTTGAAGCTGATTTGCTGTGAGGATTTGATGGAAACAATCTACAAGACCATTATTGAGGTCAGTATGTTGGATGATCACCACCACCACTCTTCCCAAAAGAGCTGGATGGTGCTCCATCATTTCAGAGAACACAGTTCCACTGTGAAGAAGAGGAAGAGGAAGAAGAAGAAGAAGAAGAAGAAGAAGAAGAAGAAGAAGAAGAAGAGGAGGCTTTATACCTATTTAGTCCACCCCTGGAATTAAGGCATTGGAATAATATCTTCTTGCAGCTTCTTGTTCTGTATATCTGCCTCAGAGGGACATTAAATATATTGTAATATTGTATTTGGCATGACTTTTCAAAAGGGTCTAAACAAGCTGTATGTGTGTGTGTGTGTACATTTGCACACACACGTCAGCAACTTGCGCTGTGTAAAATAGCTGAATGCATTCATTTGAGCAGGAATTACTATCTCCGTTTGTCTAAAAGACATAAAATTTAACAGTAACATCAATACTTTTACAGCAAGACAATTTTTTGCACTCACTATGAATATTACATTTCAGAAACATAACAAAACAGCATGATAAAATTAGATAGAATTGGTCATTTTCGCTCCTAAGCTCCCCCTACAGTTGAGGAGTATACAATATTTCACTTTTATACCACTGCTATGAATACAAATCATATTATTGCATTCAATAGAAGAGTTGTACACAAATATTTGGACATGTAGTGCATCTTTCTCTGCCTCTTTTTAATGCAATATCTATCATCACGATCTCTGAGTGTCACTGTGATCTAAGACACTGCCACTATGATCGGGAGATCACTGGTTCGAATCCCGGGCATGTAGCTTGCCTTTAGCTGCCGAAGCCCTGAGAGAACACAATTTGCCCTTGCTCTCTCTGGGTGGGCTCTCTCCAAAGGGTGATGTCGATCAGCACAAGGCTGTGTCTGTGAGCTGATGTATCAGAACCGAGTCGCTGCGCTTTCCTCCGAGTGCGCTGTGATGCTACTCGGTAATAGGCAGTTAAAAAAAAAGAGGTGGTGGCTGACTTTACATGTATCAGAGGAGGTATGTGCTTGTCTTTACCCTCCTGGTGTTGGGGCACCACTATTGATAGGGGAGTTGGGTAATTGGGTAATTGATATAGGTAATTGGCTTTGTAACTTGGGGAGAAAATGGGATACAAATTTGGAAAAATAAAAAACAATACAGTGAAAAAGGAGGAAGAAATTAAGCTAGGAGTGATAATATTGGTTCTGTTCTCCTCCTACAGTTGGAGGTATACCGTATTTTACTTTCACACCACAGCCATGAATACAAATAATATAAAAGCATTCATTAGACTGAGGCAAAAAAACAATGTTTTCCATTGTAGAAGCAGTTAACTCATATTCAAATGAGCACTAAGTAGTTTCTCTCCCAGTCAGGGACACACTGACATTGATCTTGGAAAAAAAAAAAGTCCCTCCTAGAGGTTCCCTGGCGAAGCATTATTTCCCAAGTCTGATTGCGGTTTCCATATTTGATTAAATGAGAGGGCGATGGGTTGGAGGGTTTGTTTGTCGATTTCCTCTTTTGCTTTTCCATCTCCTTTGGGCAACAGATTGAATTAATGTTTATAGACACTAGCATGCCACACATGAGGAAACAAGAGATTCGCAAAATTCCAATGCTTTCGCAATTATAGCTCTATAAACATAGGGTGTGTGTGTAGATATGTGTGTGTGTAGATGTGTGTGTGTGTTTTGGGGAGGGTTGGTAAAATAAAATTCTCTGTCGGGAGCATTGCTGTTGTCAGGGGCATGAGGACGATGATAATTCCCCTCATTTACACTCTTTTTCCATTTGAATAGATCAGTGCGTAGATTCTGTTTACCCCTGGACCTCTTTCTCTTTCCCAAATATCCACACACACACTTATAGACAGACACACACACACACACACACACACACACACACACACACACACACACACACGCAGGCTTCAGTTAACACTAGATATGTCACCCTCCCCTGCCCAAAGTAAATGTTAAAGCTTGTGAGCTAACACAAGAGGCTCTCGTATCCATCCTGAGGACCCACTGCCCTGCCCTGCACTGCTCTCCACATCCTCCCCATCCCTGCAGCTGATCCAGATCATGAAGAGCTTCATAATTAAGCTGATGAGCTCGAGCAGGTGTGTTCGAGTGTGTGGTGAGGAGTGTCTACATGCATAATATACTACACACGACTTGGTTTCTAGATTTGATCATGAATAGGAACCCTACGCAGTCCGTCTGTTTCTCTTCGTACTTTGTTAGCCCTTTTTCCAGACCCCACAGGACCAGGATCAGATACAGAAGTGCTGCTGGAGTTTTTAAACACCTCAGTGTCACTGCTACACTGAGAATAGTACACCAGCAATATCCTGTTAATCACAAATAAAGGACTAGAGGAGATGGTAAACAACATTGTAAACTGTGCAGCAACAGATTCAGATCTCCTGTCTCTCACACAGAAAACTTTACTTAATTTATTTTTGCTGAATCAACCCTTTCTTTTAGTAACCTTTACTTAATTTCTGCATAAAAATATTACCTAATTACAAATACTTAATTTCTATAAGATAACTGAAATTTTAATATTTCTAGTTAAAACACACATTCAAATATTTACATAATCTCAAAGATTTATTTTGTAAACAGACCAAGTCTCTCTGTCTCAACACATGGATGGCATGTTTAGTATGCTTAAACGAATGGATTACATGCAATCCATGTGTTGAGACAGTGTAATATGTGTGTTTTAACTACAAATATTTATTATATATTATGTATCATAAATTATTTGAGTAATATTGTATACAGAAACGAAGTAAAGGTTACTAAAAGCAAAATTCAGCAATAATAAATAAAATTTACAAAGAAAGGATTGACTGAAGTTCAGTTCACTTATTTACTCTATGTAACATTTAAGTCTAGAAACCGAGTTAAAATTAAATACATTTATCTGAAATTAAATTTACTTAAAGCAAAAACTTAAAAAGCAAATGCAGAAAGTTGCAAAACTTATTTTAAGTAAATTTTAATCAATTTTTTTTTTATTAATATTAATAGCAGGTCTGTGGTGGTCTCTCTCTGACCATTTAAGAAATGGGTGAAGAGAAGAGAAGACAACAGGACTACAGTCTAAAGTGATCCTATATGATTAGTGGGGCTGATAAAATGGACAATTCATGTTAGACACCAGGGCTGGTCATAATATTCTGGGGATTTTGGGGAAATTCTTTGGTTCTTTGGATTTGGTTCAATTACTTGGGTAAACCTCAACATTATAGGCCAAGAGTTTTGAAAAGCAATCAGACTAAATTTGTATAGAATTATTTTATTTTAGCTATAAACCCAGCATAATGGCTGCATTTATATATTAACCTATCACTGTCACCATTGGCTGGTTTCACAGACATGGATTAGGCTTCAAAAATGTTCAGAAACTGTTTTCCTTTTTTATCTAAGTATACGTTTTGTTTTATCTGAAAACATCTGAAAACAGCATTTTATTCAGCTTTCCTTCCTCTATTCAAATGTATTGGCGGCACATTTGCAGTTTCAGCTCTGGCCGGTAGGGAGCGTAGTGCGAAACTTATAATCCTCTATAATCCATCCAACCCTCTCCCTCGTCAACCATTATCCCCTCCCCCTTAATTAAATCTTGGACAGCCTTCATGCATCCCAGCATTCCTGCTGGTTCGGCTATTACAGGCCACCGTATGGAGCTCAGAGGCTGCCAGCAGCCCGGTCTAGGCTGGGCTGGGCACAGCTTGGCAGGGCTTGGCTCACCTGGGGTAAATGAGGGCACTTGATCCTGCTGGGTCTGTGGGTTGCTCTGGGCTCTGGGAGCTGTCGGATGTTGAAGAGCGCTTGCAGGGCGCTGAGCGCCGCCCGCCTCTTGGCCAGCTTCTTGCTGCGTCCAGAGCCCTCGAAGATTCGGCCGTCGACCCGCACGGCCATGATGAAGCTCCGCCCCCTGCCCGTGCTGCCCTGAGACAGGCAGGCGTAGCGCAGGCCCGGCCGCAGGTCGTTTAGCAGCACCACCGGGCTCGGGGGCGTGGTCTCGGGGGCCGGGTTGCCTTGCCTGGCCTGCACCACCATAAGGTCCAGCGTGTGGCGTAGCCGGAGGGCGCTAGAGAGCAGCTCCGACTCTGCCGACCGGCAGCCGTCTGGCTCGAAGCCTTTAAAAAGAGTCTCCGGGAAATCTGCCTGATCTGAAGTAAAGTCCGCCGAAGGGTCAGACAAGCTGCCCATGGCCAGGTGGGCTTGGGGGGCGTTAGGGAACTGGATGAACGATCTAAGGGCCAACTCTGCCGCCTGCATCTTTGCCTTCTTCTTAGTGGGACCCGTGCCCTCAAAGGTAAGGCCATTGACCTCCACGGCAATGGAGAAGAGTGGGGCATGGACCGGGCCCGTCTGAGAGACAGTTCGGTACTGTAAGCCAGGCCGGAGCTCGTTCAGCTGCACCAGGGCATTCTTGGGCGCGTCGGACCACGTCAGCTTCCTGTAGCACAGTCGTAACCTGCACGGCCTCCCATTATTATCCTCCTCCAGCGGCCGCTTCCGTTTAAGACCAGACGCTCCCCCTCGCGCTGAATCAGACAAAAAGAGAGGCTGGCGGTCTGAGGGGACGATGGCACAGTCCTCGAGGTTTCCGATGTTCCGGTTCTCTTTGACCTCTGCACTGCTGGTACCTGAGAGAACACAGAAAAAAATAGTTTAGAAAAAAGGAAGATCAATCAATCAGACAAAATCCAAATACTTGGTTTGTTTAAAGATGTATGGAGCTGTCAGGAATAACCCTGCACTTTACTTCAACATGTTTACATTGCAGCCGTCAATTTACTGTTAATCTTTTTTTAATATATATAGTTAATGTCCATAACTGCATTATTTCGCACTTGCACTTTTTTTATACATTTCTTTGCTTAAGTAACTTTTATTTTTTTATGTCTTTGACAATTAGTTTAATGTTTATAAACTTATTGTATTTTTTTGCACTTTTTCTATCTTCTATTTGGCATTCTTGGCGAAGAGCAAAGAAAGAATTTCATTGTACACTGAAACCCGTTTCTGTACTGTACATATGACAATAAACTCTTTGAATCTTGAATCTTGAAAGAGCCAATAAACCCTAAACCATATATTTTTTTCATAAATAGCTAAAATGTGTTCCTTTAAAAAAACACTTTTATTGTGTTAATTTCTGCCTCTGCAGTACCCTTGCTGGTTCAACTGTGCAGACACATCACAGTACGCAGATCAGACAATCACCACTATCAGAAACACAATGCTGCTGCTGCAGCTCAGCCAATCAGCTGTCCTTCTTGCCCCACCTCTAAACCCATACATCACCCAGTGCCCATTCCAATTTTTTCACCTTTTTCAAATTTGAGCTGAGGGTGGACTCAGCAAAAATCAGGGGGTTTACAGCCCCTTTAACACTTTTTAGGTTTACTACAGGATTCATTAGGTGTTCCGTCATAGTCTGGATGACTTCAGTGGTAATTTACAATGTGGGACACATGTATTGCAAAAGGATTTATTTAAGGGTTTCATTAATAAAGACCATGTTTCTGTCTAGACTTGAAGAACAATTTGCATGTTTAAATGGTTCTTTCCTTGATTAAAACAATTTTGTACATTTTCCCATATGCAGCTCTGGAAAAACATAAGAGAGCACTTAAAAATGATGAGTGTCTTTAAATTTAAACTTTTAAAAAATGATTTAAATTGAAAACATCTGAAATATAATCAAGAGGAAGATGGATGATCACAAGCCATCAAACCAAACTGAAGTGCACCAGGAGTGTCAAAGTTATCCAAAAGCAGTGTGTAAGACTGGTGGAGGAGAACTGTGATTAAAAACCAGGGTTATTGCACCAAATATTGATTTATGTACTCTTAAAACTTTATGAAAGAATATGACCGTTTTTTTCTTTTTTCTTTTCATTATTTGAGGTCTGAAAGCCATTTCTCATTTTCTGCAAATAAATGCTCTAAATGACAATATTTTTATTTGGAATTTGGGAGAAATGTTGCCTGTAGTTTATAGAATAAAACAACAATGTTCATTTTACTCAAACATATACCTATAAATAGCAAAATCAGGGAAACTGATTCAGAAAGTGAAGTGGTCTCTTAGTTCTTTTCAGAGCTGAAGAACATTGGACCAGAAAGACTTCCACTATTGTTGCACATAAAATAATATTTATTGATGTTTGATGAAGTCTTGAATCTTCTTTTAGCTCTACTCTGGGGTTCTATGAAGGATAATGTTGATAACAAGGGAACATCTCAACAAATACCACAATAATACTACATAACTTTATTTTATTTTCTATACAGATATTGCAGAATTTTCATTGTACAGTGTTTTGTGTCTCCCAGCAGTGGATGTCCTAAAACGGCCCAAACTGTACTCAGATCAGTCTGAGCCGCGTCAGATCCGCCTCCCAGAAAGGCTTTTTTTGATGCAGTCCCAGCATAATCAGGATCAGAAGTCAGCAGCTGAGGTTGGAGTGTAAACGGGTCTGATGTCTCCATTTACTTTCAGCACTGCGCTCTAATCTCTGATCTCATGATCAGCATAAAAACCTGCCAGCTGATACCAAATGATATGATAATGAAAAAAGGAAGAGAAAGAAGGCCACGGAGAGAGAGAGAGAGAGAGAGAGAGAGAGAGGGAAAGAAATCCAGTCTCATCCGCTGCGAGGCAGAGGCAGCTCCCCAAAGTTCCCTGCGAGGGAGGCTATCTTATTTAAGTGTTTTAAAATCCGAGGACAAATCCTCTCAAATGGGGCATTATCTGCTAAATCGCCCCGTAATCTGCCACAAAATTGGCTTGGGATCCATGCTTAAAGTGGGTGCGATTTGTCCCCTGTATTCAATGCAAAGCAGCAATCCCCTTTGTAATGGAGGGGAGCAGCGACTGTTCCAGAGTTTCAGGCAGTGCAGAGAAAAAGGGGGAAAAAAATAAGGCCTATTTCACACTGAGGCTTTCTAGGCTTCACGGCCAGGCGCACTATGTTTCACTCTCCTAATGCAAATCCATCACATTTCACACAACAGCACAAGCAGAATATCACCCAAAACACTCCACACGCCACACACTGGCCTGGCAGCGCTGTAAAATACAATAAAACCCAGTCGAGTCGAGTCGAGTAAACTTGGACAATGAAACTGAAACACCTGGTTTTAGACCACAATAATTTATTGTGGTGACGGACAGTTCTGGTGGAAACAGGAGAGTTGAGGTGCACATTAAATTCTGCGTGATTTGTTCAGCCGTGGTTTCAAATTTTTTGGATACAATCTGGGTTAGCACCCGAACATCACTTGTTTTAGACAGCTTCCTTTTACAGCGTCCACAGTTAATCCTGTTGGATGTGGTTGGTCCTTCTTGGTGGTATGCTGACATTACCCTGGATACCGTGGCTCTTGATGCATCACAAAGACTTGCTGTCTTGGTCACAGATGCTCCAGCAAGACGTGCACCAACAATTTGTCCTCTTTTGAACTCTGGTATGTCTCCCATAATGTTGTGTGCATTGCAATATTTTGAGCAAAACTGTGCTCTTACCCTGCTAATTGAACCTTCACACTCTGCTCTTACTGGTGCAATAATATGCAATTAATGAAGATTGGCCACCAGGCTGCTCCAATTTAGCCATGAAACCTCCCACACTAAAATGACGTGTTTCAGTTTCATTGTTCTACCCCTGTATATATCAATTGCTTTGCATAATTATTCTAATCTGAATGTGATGGAATATAAAAATTGTATGTTTGTATTTAGTCTTCTTTTTTGTTTAATTCAACTATTTTTAATACTCATAGAATTACTGCAGTTCAGAAAATGATGCTTGTTCTTACAGCCTACAACACAGAGACCAAGCAATTAATCTTAACATATGATTTACAAGTTTACCTAAGGTAGCCAGTGTCAGAAACTGGGGGAAACACCCAGTATGCAAATAGATGGTGCCAGAAGCCAATGGAAAAGAAGCTGCCAATGACAACAGTCTAAACTCAGTTATTATAAGTTGGTTAAACTTATAGATTTCCGTTTGTATATTAGATATTATATATTTGCCCACAAATATATATATATATATGTATATGTACTCAAAATAGTTGAGTAATGTTTAGAAATATATATATTTTTTTGTAAAACAGACTTAATTACCTTGTTAATGTATTTAAAACACACTTCACTCATCAATCACGGCTAAATATGCTGAGTAACACGTTAAAAAAACAAAATATATATTAATCAGAACTTACTTAAAGTGTCCTCGTCTTCTGTGCTGCCCGGGCCTGGACTCATGTACTTGAATGGGACGATCAGGGCCGACAGCATACTGCTTACTTTCTCTGAAAAACACACAAACATTAAAAAAACATAAATATTAATGCACAGAATCAAACAGTACAGTTCAAAAGTTCCTATTTTATCATTTTCTTTTTTTTTTTTTTTACACACTGAGAAAAATAAGAATATATATTTATTTAAAAGAGTACAAAGCTTGTCGCTGGGGCTGTACCTTATAGTGAGGTACATTAATGTACCTTTTAGTGAAATTCCTTTTTTGTACCCATATTTTATTGTGCCAGTAAAGATTATAAAGATTATAATCATTATCATCAACTGAATGTGTGTCAAGAAATTGATAATCCAAAATTGTCTGGCTTTCAAATAAAAAATGTGCAATTAAAATATATATAGTTTATTAGTGCAGTGATACAGAATAGTGAATGTACCTTCTGGCTGGTTAAATGGTACAAATCTGTACTTCCTGCTGATAGAAAAGTACTTCAGAGGGAACAAATCTGACCCTGTAAAGACCAATGTTGTACCTTTAAGGGTACAATTATGAAGAGTGAACCTTTAAATACAAGAAAGTACTTATATCATACCTTGTATCGTTTTTTAGAGTGCATTATTTTTTTCTACATTAATATTACTAATTCGATTAATATTAAATATATTAAAACACAATTACGGGACACATTATTATAGAATTATGTAGTAAACAGTGAAAAAGTTTTTTTTTTCCACCACATTAATCTCCTGATCTAACCCTGATGAACTGAGATGGTGATTTGAGGTGATTTGGGATGAGCTTAATAAGCAGCAACTATATATTATCAGCACCTCCAGGAACTTCTTTCTTCAAGACGCTGAGAAAACTATTCCAGGGGACTCTCCCTCATGAAGACACTGAGATTCAAATACCAAGACTGTGCAGATCTGTCCTCAAAGATAAATGCGATACTTATAGAAGAATCTAAAGTATAAAATATATTCTGGTTTGTTTAACACTTTTTTCCTGTATAGCTTTATTATAGTCTTCAATATTAAATTTACAAAGTAAAAAATCATAAAAAAGAAAGAAAACACATTGAATAAGAAGAGGTGTGTCCAAACTTTTGACTTTTTTTGGTACTGTACTTCACTAGAAGTCACGAGGGCACTAAGTGGAGGCTGGGTCATTGATCACAAGGTTGTGGGATTGATACCCACGTCTGCAGGGCTGTTCCAAGGCCTGTCATGATAATTACATTAAATACTTACTGTACAATATATGAACATGACCTCAATCATCTCCTCTGACCTCAATATCCAAATAATATCCTCCATTATGTTTCTCTTAGCGAGAAGAGCTCATTATTGTGAAGGAACTACTATATCGACTCTGTTTAAAAAAAAAAAAAAAAAAAATATATATATATATATAAGTTATTTTCATTTTATTCAGGGTATTTAATCTTCATTATGTTTATCTTAATCTTAACTCAAAATAATCATTCTTTAAAAATGCAATGCAATTGCATGGTTTTGCTATTTTATTACTATTATAACAGTGGCATAACATTCATTCCTTAACAATTAACAATAATGTATATAGTTTCACAATTATTTGGAGACAACATATCATCCTTAAGCTGAGTAATAAATCAATATTTTATCGTATCTTGACTATTTTTTTATGGTTTAGTAAACATATTGAGGATATCATCAGTGCTTAAAGAATAATGATTTTACTGTACATTACATTACAGAGAGTGTAACAAATGTACAGCAAACATTAAATAAAAATCACATTACTATTTTACAGAATAGCAGAATCTGCCTCTGCTGATCAAAACATGGCTACACTGTTCATATCGATATTGTAATTTTATTGTATTGACCAAAATTTAAAATATATATTGTGATATACATTATATGTCCATCCATATCATCCAGCAATATAGATCTAGTGACTGGACTAGCTTGCTAATAAACTACTGTCTGCACCCTGTGATCTTATCTCAGCTTTTCAATATCTGAAATCTGAAATAAACAAGAATAAACAGTAAATGTAGATTTTAGGTATTTTTATTGTGTTTTATTGGGTTAAATTTTTCTTTTTATGGAAAATCTCTATTCAAAATGCTGTGCAGTCCAAGACTAGACTTGATCCCTCTCTGGGAAACTACACCATTATATATAAACTAGCAACTTCAGAGCAACTTTTTAATGAAAACCTTTAATGAAAACGTTTAATGAATATCAGGGTAAAAATATTTAATGAAGTCATTTTGGAGCATTTTTATTCTTCCTTTTATTATAAAATTTAGACCAAATATAAAGATTAACTGCCAGATTTGTCAAAAAGTGAAAACCTCAAGAATAAAGATACAAGCTTTTAAGTGACGCTGAATATCCAGATATAATCTATCTCAATAATGATAAAATATCATCATGGCACTGGGTCAGAGGCCTCAGTCTGCAGCAGCTCAGGCTTCTGAGGATAACTTCAGTACTGATGAGCTAAAGAGCGCTGACAGCTTTCTCTCTATTACTACTTACAGTGATGCACATGTGTGTATGTGTGTGTGTGTGTGTGTGTGTGAGTGTGTGTGTGAGTGTGTTGTTTACACTGAAGGCTCCTATTAAGGACATGAAGTGCTCTGCTGGGTTGAGGCTGACAGTGGAGCTCCATAATTACATCCCTGCTGCCCAAAACCCCATCTCCACCATCACCACAACCACCATCACCACCTCCACCACCACCTTTAACACCACCACCATCACCTCTAACAACACCACCACCACCACCTCTAACACCACCACCACCACCTCTAACACCACCACCACCATCACCACCACCACCAAAACCACCACCATCACCACCATCACCACCACCTCTAACACCACTTCCATCACCACCACCTCTAATACCATCACCTCTAACACCACCACCTCTAACACCATCACCTCTAACACCATCACCACCAAAACCACCACCAACATGCACTAATGATCAATAACTCTAAACACCCCTAACCAGAAAGAGAGAGAGAGAATATAATCATATAACTATAATCATGATAACTATAATGTATTTATATATATATATATATATATATATATATATATAATTTTACTATAATTACATTAACAACAATTTTACTTTTTGACTGATTATTATTATTTTTATTATTATTAGTTTCAATTTGTATTTTGTTTTTTTTATTCTGATATTTATTCATATATGAATTAAAGTAAATTCTAATTTGTCAGTTTGAAACTCTTAATACTCAATTATTTTGATTGATTACATTACATGTTTTCTTAAATTTTGTCTTGTCTTTTTATTGTTTATTTAACTTTTATTTAATTATTTTTATTCCCATTCCTGTTTACTGGGTATACTGAGCTACACTAAAAAATAATGTCACCTTCATTGTATTTCTGAGGTGAAAAAAAAGGTTGATTGATTGATTGATTGATTGGTTGTTGGTTGGTTGGTTGGTTGGTTGATTGATGGATTGATTGATTGATAAATTGGTTGGTTGATTGATTGACATTTCCTTAATCTAACCTAATATCATCATAACATCAATTCTTCACCCTGCTCCTCCACACTGTATGTTTGTTGGGTGGCTGAAGCTCCTGATTCCACAGAGAGGCAGTGTTCTGTATATTTAAAGTTCTGCTGGTTACATTAAATCCTTGTACCCTCAATGAGACAGCATGTAGAATCCATTAAAATCAGGCTCTTCATCCTCTATTAATAAAACATGTTTTATCGAGGTGATGTTTCTGAAAGCCTTGGAGACCACCGCCAAGTTTCAGCATCAAAAGCCCGAGAAAAAGACAAATCCTTAAGAATGCGGGGTAGTCATTACTGTGTTTCAGATATGTGTGTGTGTGTGTGTGAGAGTAAACGTGTGTGTGTGTGTGTGTGTGTGTATTAAATCTTCTAGAGGCCTAAAAGAATCTTTAATGTATTTTTTATCATCCTGTTGTGCCTAAGGTTCTCACCGCCCACTCTAGCCATTCTCTAAAATTTGCTGTAAGCCTGGCCAAGTGAGCTTCTCACACACACACACACACACACACACACACACACACACACACACACACACACACACACACACACTCAACCTAGAGCAGGGATGACCAAACTACAGCCCTCGGGCCATTTGTGGCCCGTTTCCTTTTTTGGAGCGGCCTGTGAGGTACTTTAGAAATAGAATGAAAGTTGGTCCACTGTTAAGCAGGTTTTTATAATGTGAGATTCAAAGTTTGAACGCTAGGTGTCAGAAACGGGCCAAAGAGTCTAAAAGCGGAGAGGGTGCGCATTTCTAGTGCAAAAAAACAGACCAAAGAGTCTAAAAGCGGAGAGAGTGCGCATTTCTAGCGCAGGAAAACGGGCCAAAGAGTCTAAAAGCGGAGAGAGTGCGTATTTCTAGTGCAGAAAAACGGGCCAAAGAGTCTAAAAGCGGAGAGAGTGCGCATTTCTAGCGCAGAAAAACAGGCCAAAGAGTCTAAAAGCTGAGAGGGTGCGCATTTCTAGCACAGGAAAACGGGCCAAAGGGTCTAAAAGCGGAGAGAGTGCGCATTTCTAGCGCAGAAAAACGGGCCAAAGAGTCTAAACGTTGCCGTAATTAAGACGTTTAATATTAAGAGACATCATGAAATTAAACATCAATTTGAAAAATCTTAGTTTACACAACACTGTCAAAGATAAAGATAGTAAGTCAAGTAAAATGGTGTGTAAATGAAATAATCAGGAAAAAGTATTATTTAAAGTGGTATATTTTATTATTTGTTTTATTACAGAGTCTGTGGCCTGTGACTTCAAATATATTTCTCCTTCTGGCCCCGAACAAAAAAAGTTTGGACACCCCTGACCTAGAGCTACCTAACATCCTCACCTGGAGCCACTGGCCTACCTACTGATAATACAGAGTGAAGGAGGTGAAGGAGGATCTGAATATGATTGGTGGATCTATATAATAAAACCATACAGTAAGCTTTTTTCTTTATATTTTTCTTTATTTTACTGTAATGAAAATCTATTAAATTCACACAAATCGACATCATTTACTTACTTAAATCCAAAGGGGAGACTTTTCTACAGTGTATATTTTTTTAGAATGTGTCATGTAATGTTTGGAAATAAAGGAATATGTTGGAATATGCAAGTGCAGCTGAATCCCCCACTTTCAGACCGTTTTTAGGCACCCAGACGACGCACCCCGAGGCAGGCTGCTCACGTGACCCTCTGCGGCACGTGTCCGACACTGTCCCCGCCAATGGCAGGAAAAAACCCACAATCTAAAGCGGTCTCACCTATCAGCAACCTTAAGAAATCCTTCCTGCTTGACTGAAACGTGACCGTGCCCAGGCAGCAGGGATTCTGACAACTTGTAATGTGTTGAGCGAGATAAGGACCAAGAATCCAATTATTTCTCCTTCCCAAGCTGTGGCCAGAATGCTCTCTCTCTCTCTCTCTCTCTCTTTCCCCTTTTCCATCAGAAGTGAGCAGGACTTCTAGGTCAAACACAGCCGAGCTAAAATGCTGAATGTCAGCACGTAGTGGGGAAGATACGGCGGGGCTCCATTGTTCACTTCCTGTGTGTCACTTCCTGAATGACGGCTGCCGGGGATGGGCCGTGAATAAATAATGGCAAGTGCTATCAGTGTCATCAACCAATCACTGCTGAAGTGCTGAGACTGTCTTTCAGCGGCGGTCAGGCCATGATCCCGAGGTGTCCGCAAGTTCACCTCTGTCCACACATGCCCCAACCGCCTTCAGCTTTTAGCGTTCAGCCTAGACCACACTGACCCAACCCCCCACCCATAGAAACGCCAACACACCCAAACGTCCACGCCCCGCCACACATATTCACTGTGACATTCACATTACTCTGGAGCGTTGTCCTTCATTCAAACTGTATTAAAACAATTATATATGTTTGCACATACAGCTCTGGGAAAAATAAATTGAGACCACTTCAGTTTCTGAATCAGTTTCTCTGATTTTGCTATTTATAGATTTATGTTTGAATAAAATGAACATTGATTTTTTATTCTATAAACTACAAGTTCATATTTATAAAGTTTTAAGAGCTAGAAAAAAATCTATATTTGGTGAAATGACCCTGGTTTTTAATCACAGTTGTGATCATACAACTTGGCATCATGTTCACCTCCACCATTCTTACACACTGCTTTTGAAAAACTTTATGTATATACTTTTACTCCTGGTGCAAGAATTCAAGCAGTTCAGTTTGGTTTGATCATCCATCTTCCTCTTGATTATATTCCAGAGGTTTTCAGTTTGGTAAAATCAAAGAAACTCATCATTTTTAAGTGGTCTCTTATTTTTTTTTCCAGAGCTGTAGAGGACATTTATTTTTGGATTATTATTTTAATAGGTTATAACATTGTATGTACAGTAAATCAACACTGTTCAACAATTACCTTAAAACATTAAAAAAGTGAAAATCTGATTATGATTACCCCCTTTAAAATGTAACTTAGTTACTTTATGAATGACCTTATTTCATAAGTAACCGAGTATTGCAGAATCACATTACCATGATATCATCTAGCTTTAATAATAGAGTAGAGCTGAAATATTGAAAGGCCCCTAAAGGGGGTGGGGTGAGGTATATTGATGGCTGGCCCATCTTAGCCATGGCACTTGGCCATCCATCCATCCATTCATCCATCTATTCATCACTCCATCCACCTACATCTCCATATACTTATGCACTTATACATCAATCCATCCAGCCCCTAGTGGGTTGGGGCATGGCTGTGGGAGGCCCACACTATTCATTCATCCATCCATCCATCTATCCATCTCAACCTATTCCATCCTTCCATCCTTCTATTTCATCTCAGCCTATTCCATCCATCCATCTCAGCCTATTCATGCATCCATTCATCTCATCCTATTCCATCCATCCATTCATCTATCATCCATCCATCTCAACCTATTCTATCCATCCATCCATCCATCTCAACCTATTCCATCCTTCCATCCATCCATCCATCCCTCAGCCTATATCATCCATCCATCCATCCATCCATCTCAGCCTATTCCATCCATCCATCCATCTAAGCCTATTTCATCCATCCATCCATCCATCCATCCATCCATCCATCCATCTATCCATCCATCTCAGCCTATTCCATCCTTCCATTCATCTCAGAATATTCCATCCTTCCATCCATCCATCCATCCATCCATCCATCCATCCATCCATCTCAACCTATTCTATCCATCCGTCCATCCATCCATCCATCCATCCATCCATCCATCCATCCATCTCAACCTATTCCATCCTTCCATCCAGTGGCGTGGCACCACCAACTCTGCCTTTTATTAATCAAAGTGCCCTTTTGAAACTGAAAGTGCCCTCAACAACTGAATAAGAACTGCGCGCACCAACACCTCCCCCCGTCGACAACTGATTAAGACCTGTGCGCACCAACACCAACACCCCCCCACCCCCCGTCAACAACTGATTAAGACCTGTGCGGGGCAACAACACCCCCCCCCCCCCCCCCCATCAACAAATGAAGACAACCTGTGCGCAACCACCAAGACCCCCCCAGCCACCCCCCCCCAAGCACTTGCCCCCCAAAATGTCTGTGCACGCCACTGCTTCCATCCATCCATCCCTCAGCCTATATCATCCATCCATGCATCCATCCATCCATCCATCTCAGCCTATTCCATCCTTCCATCCATACATCCATCCATCTCAGCCTATTCCATCCATCCATCCATCTACTCATCTTCTTTTCCTCTTCTTCCTGGACCGAGTCATGGTGGGTCTTTAAATTCATCGGGCACAGGGCAGGAATATTCCCTATACAGAGCTCCAGTCGATCCCTCACACCCAGAGGCCAGTTCAGTTCAGCACAGCCAATTCACCGAGCATGTGTGTGTTTTTATCAGGTGTTAGAAAACCACAGAACCTGAAGGAAACCCACGCAGACACAGGGGAACACAGCAAACCCTCACAGACAGCGACCTAAGCACGGATTAAACCCACAGCCCCCGAGCCCTGGAGCTGTACTGTACACACTAGCACATCCCAGAGTTTGCATAAACAAAAATACGCCGTGAAATGTGACACATGCTGCGTTCACTGCCCTGATATTTACAGGAACAAACCAATTTGCATCACAGATACAGGCAGGTGTGGAAAGGGTTATGCAGTGAGGGAATGTTCAAAATATTTCACAAAATATAAACTATACTGATTTAATGAACCTATTCTGTGTTCTAAGGGTATTTTTTTCTATGGGTTGCCAGAAATGTAGACTAAACATTCAGTACATTCAAAAGCATAAGCACACCTTAAATTCAGTGTTTTTTCACGGATTAATACTAAAGTCATCCACACTATGAAGACTTGAACGATAGTGAATGATAATTAAAAAAAAATACTTCTCTGTTGAGCTTTTGTTTACATCCCTCCCCTGTCTCTCTCTGTCACGCTCAATGTGACTTTAGTTTTTAGTTTTTCCACCAGTTCTTGGGCTCCCAATCTCCTTATAAGGGCGTTTTTTTCCCGGGCGTGTCCCAATTCACTAGCTGGGCAGCAGTGGTAGTATATTGCACCGCGACCCTGACAACACGGGTTTGATCCTGCGTGGGGAGTGGCGTATTTATTTATTTATTTTTTCATTTCTTCTTGGGGTCACCTGCTTTGAGATCAACTGTTCTGCAATTGGGTTCAACAACCCTCTGGGCTGGAGAGCTACTAGTCTGTAGCACTCCATCCCATTACACTTAATTTTCCAAACATTTTTAAGTAAAAAAAAAAAATACTATAAGAAATGAAGGTCAGTCAATCCAAAACATTTACCAGCCAGAGTTATCCCAGATAAGAGCACATAAACGCTTCTTCACAGAGTATTTTGTGTTTTTTTAGCACTTTTAAGTTACTACATGATTCCTTATGTGTTCCTTCATAATCTGGATAACTTTAGTATTAATTTACAACGTATGACATAAAATAAAAACATCCAGTGAGAATGTGTGTCCAAACTTGACTGGAACTGTACAGTACTGTATACTGTATATATTGTATTTCTAAACACTATATGGACAAAAGTATTGGGACACCTGCTCAATCATATTTTCTTTCAAAATAAAGTATATTCACTAATCCTAGAACTACAGGTTATAGCTCTGTCCTTTCGGAGAACAATTCACACAATTCAAAACTCAATTCCACCTCAATTCCAGTCCATAGCTGGCACTAGGCATGGCTTATCTGTTTCAGGTAGTCCTGTTCTACTGACAACCCTTTTCTAGCTGTGTGTGTGCCTTTGCATTTGCATATCTGTGTTAACAATGGATGTAGCATGAATTCAAGCAGCTGAATTCATTCATTAGAAGGGGTTTCCACAAATGATTGGACAAAATGTCAACTTTCTGAAAGCAGAATAAACTTTTTAGACTTTTGGACCAATAAAAACTAAATTAGTTTTGTTCTTCTTACTGAGACAGCGGCTATCCTCTCTTCTGCATTCCTCATTCCTGCCATCATTTCCCGGACAGGCCCAGTGAGCAGTAGCTTTGTAGCTGTCCAGGACGAGGCAGACGGGCTGATATTTAGCACCTGATTAGCGCTGCTGAAGACAGAGGCGGCACACCATCTGTTTTACATGGGTTTCTCTCCTCCATGCCAAGGACGGGGCTTTAGCGGGCTAGCCACCACTGCCTCCACTCTCAGCGGGCACACGTCCTAATCTCACCCACCCAACCAGCAGCAATCTGGGCCCACACACAACCAATCCAATCCACCAGCACATGATTAAATTAGTGTAATGAGCTCAGCTTTTGTGCCTGCCTGTATTGAGCTTCATGGTGTGTGTGTGTGGGGGGGGTGGTAATCAGCAGGCCGGAGGCTCTCTGTGCTGGAATGGGTGGAAGAACGCTTTCAGTAAGGCAACGAGTGCAGCAGGTTCTTCTGTGAAGCACCAAAAAATCTTCAAAAATGAGCAATTCAATAAAAAAAAGTGAGCTCACGATAAGAAAACATCTGTTTGCTCTTTGTTTAATTTCTCGTTTTGATGCTTCTACTCAAAAGCTTCGCTGATCAAGTCCACTCTTAACGTTCTTGACTGCATTTTCTCAGATATATAAAAAAGTATGATTTGCACATGCAATTATAATTCAAGCAGAACACTGCGAAGACTTAAAAACGAAGCTTCTAGGGTGTAATGATTTATTTTTAAAGGATTACAGTCTTACAGCTAAAGTGATTTGCACGTCTTGCATTT
The DNA here is from genome assembly GCF_023375975.1 of Astyanax mexicanus. Classification (NCBI taxonomy): domain Eukaryota; kingdom Metazoa; phylum Chordata; class Actinopteri; order Characiformes; family Acestrorhamphidae; genus Astyanax; species Astyanax mexicanus. The sequence continues at coordinate 48,838,603 of NC_064413.1, read as the reverse complement.
ACAATTCTCACCTTTTTTTCATTAAGAACTGGATAGTGAAAAAAAAAACTGTTTTTTTTACTATTTATTTTTTTTAGGAATGATTCAAAACCTAATAAAGCAGTGGCTCCAAATCATGATTATCTAGACCTATTTCTCCACTGTAGTGGATATAGGTTTGGGCCTATTCATTCAGATTACTAGTGCTCTATTACTAGTATCTCAAAAAAAAAAAATAAAGAATATCATTGAAACTTGGTTACTCTATTTCAGTAATTCAGTTTAAAATATAAAACTCATACATTATATAGATGTATTACACACAGAGTGATCTATTTTAAGTGTTTACTTATTTTATTGTTGATGATTATGGCTTACAGCCTATGACAACCCAAACATCAGTGTCTCAGAAAATTAGATTACTGCATAAGACCAATTTGTACTTTTGTCAGTGTGGGCAGTGTGCCAAGTCCTGCTGGAAAATGAAATCCACATCTCCATGAAAGCTGTCAGCAGAGGTAAGCATGAAGTGCTGTAAGATCTTCTGGGAAAACAAAACTGCACTGACTTTAGACTTGATACTGTATATCACAGTGGATCAACACCAGCAGATGACATGTCTCTCCAAACCATCACTGATTGGTGGAAACTTCACACTAGACCTCAAGCAGTTGTGTGTGTCTCTCCACTCTTCCTCCAGACTCTGCTCCCTTGATTTACAAATGAAATGTAAAATTTACTGATGATCAGTGATGGTTATCCAAAACCATTCATTAGGACTCCCCTGATCTCTAGTGATGCTCCAACACAAGGAGGGTGAAGACTACTAAGTACATGCCTCCTTTGAAAAGTCATGCAAGCCCAATTGTGCTCTCTCAGGGCTTCGGCAGCTGATGGCAAGCTACATGAACAGGATTCGAACCAGCTGTCCCCTGATCATAGTGGCACGACCACTTGCAGCAACGGAAAACTACATTTAATACAATTATATGCATACCAATACTTCGTCCATATACAGTATTTTAAGTCAAAACACATAAATTCTTTAAAATAAAAAAAAGACAGTGCTTAAATGTTAAGCTAAATATCCATGATATAAGAACTGCTTTACAGATCCATTTGGTCAACAGCTCCAGCGACAGTCATACACTGACCCATTAGACCTTAATGCACACGCCCAACACCGCCTCTTTTATTCTCGGAAAAAAAAAGTAAACTCTTTTTAGACACTTTTAGCTCACCACCCAAACACCTAGCACTCAAAGAAAACCCAGTCACACATTCGTCACACGCCACGGCAGAAACACAAGAAACCCTTTGGCCAGATTTACCGTAAAAGCTTTTTAATGTCACGGCACTGAAGTGCAGCGCTAAGGCTAGAATAAATAAATCTGGGTGCATTAGCACTTGATAGAGCCCGTGTCCTTGCAGGTGGTCCTGTCTCGTCCAATCCAGGGCCGCCGAAGCTAAAGCAGCGCTGACATTCAGCATACGTGCGGGAGCTAACTGCTCAGGCTCAAGCTGAGGTTGGCTTTTAAAGATTGAACAGGGCAGAGGAGTGGAGGAAAGAATAGAAAAAGAGAAGAGAACAGTTCAGACCTTCAAACACCGCCTTCCAGACAGATCAGCCATAACATTAAAGCCACTGACAGGTGAGGTGAATAACTGTGATTATCTTGTTACAGGGGCACCTGCCGAGGGGCGGGATGTACATACATGTTAGTCAAGATGTGAGCAGTCAATTCTTAAAGTCGATGGAAGCATTGGAAAAATGGGCAAGAGAGAATCTGTATCTGAGACACTTTGACAAGAACCAAATTGTGAAGACTAGACAACTGGGTCAGAACATCTCCAGAACATCAGGCAGGTTTTGTGTGGAGTTCCTCATATACAGTGTTAGTGATGGAAAAAATAATTTGTTTTAGTCATAACATGTGATAAAAGTGACCAATATTTATCTTATTAACAAGTTACAGGAATTACAGCATTTCCTTAATCTTAGATGGAACTACAAAGCTTGAACACAGCTAAAATGAATGCACCAGATAAAAAAAACACTACTAACTGGATACCCCTCTCAAGAGTCTTGTTAAATTGTCTTGTCTTTTGTATTTATTGTAGGTATCTAGTTTATTACTTATTCCAAATAGTAACTTACATTTCATCTTGAGAGATGGTGTAGGACATTACAGAAGCCCGGCATGATGACGCATTAACATTACAAGTTAGTCTGGTAAGGTACTGGTCCCAAAACATTGATCGATCTTTAATCAGTACCAAAAGTGGTGGGAAGAACAACTGGAAAACGAGTGTCAGGGTCATGGGATTCAAGGCTAACCAATGTTATCCAAAGAAGACTTGGATGATCTGCTGCTAATGGCTTGTTGCCAGATACGTAGATGAAAGGAGTTCATGCCTCGATGATCAGAGTTATGTATTTAAAATAAGTGCAACCTATGGGCAAATTAGCCCTAAAATAATATCATGATGTGTTATGGTATTTTCGTGATAACGATACTCTTAGCGATATGACAAAACACAGAACTGAAAAAAATATATATATTTCAAAAATATATATTTTGCAACAAAATGAAAATAGAATTTTTTTATTACATATAATATGATATGGAAAACCCCTAAATGAAATATATATATAAAAAAAAATATTTGTAACAGAAGTTAATAATCCATAATGTCATGATACTAATAATAATGCACTCCAAGTATCTCTATATATATCCAGGATTACAGTAAAATAAATGATACTGGACAGATATAATCTATGTCTAGTAGATACATAATATATATATAATTGGAAATGAGAACAGTGTGATTTTTTTTTTTTTTTTTTGCTAAAAACAGCAAAAAAGTAGTACCCCGATGTGATAATTAGCAGTTGGTGATATGGCAAAAAATATTTAAAAATATTCAAAAATGTTGGTGATATTATTGCGTATGATACGCAATGCGATGGCACACCCCTAGTGCAACCAACACAATATTAGGCGGGTGGTTTTAAAGATTATTTAAAATAAATCACTCATCACTCATATATCTTCATTTCAGTTCACTCAAAAAATAACACACACTCAACACACTCTCTAGAAAGAAAAAAAATATATATATATATATATAACCCATTTTCCAACCAACTGAATATGCATGAGCCCCACCATCAGAGGTGCTAACATGCTAAACTCAGCTGTGCATCTGAGGCAGGTGGAGCTGCTATTCTCAAACATACTTCCACAAGAAGCCAGACAGCAAAAAATGAGATAAATATATGCATGTCTCTGTGATCCAGAGCTTGCGTGCCTCCTCTCTGAAGAGCTCCATCTCTGCTGGATGCATTTCCCTCTGTTTTTTGCACGGTTCCTCTGAAGGACTGACCTAAACTGGGCCGAGTGTTCAGGGCAGGTCCAGGCTGCATCATCTGGAGGTGTCTGAGATGTGATCATGAGGTGTGGTGGGAAGAGAAATTGCTTTCCATCTTTAGCGCTTTATTGCAGGACTGTGGCACAGGCTCTGATACACTGCACCGCCAGCCGTTTTTACACTTCTGCTCATCCAACCTGCTTCTGGAACCAAAAGAATTTATATCGAGTCGGGTCTCCTATTGCTGCAGTGAGAGCCTGTAGTCCTGTAGGCTTCTGTGTAGATTTTACGAACATTAGATGTAAAGGGCTTGATGCAGGGATGCACCAAATATTTGGCCATAAAAACTATTTGAGTAAAAAAGGTGAAAAAAGCGAATTAATTTTTCGACAGCAAATTTTATTAACAAGTTAAATAAAGGAGCATTTCCTTTCTCTTAGATGGAACTACAAAGCTTGCATATGGCTTAAACTAACGCACCTCACAAAAGCAACAGATAAAAAAAAACACCACTAACTGGATAACCCTCTCAAGAGTGCGTTATCCTGTTTACAGGGGCACCTGTCGATGGAAGTGTTGGAAAAAAAATGTCTTGACTATTTGACTAAAAAAGGTAACAAAAAAAAAATAAACGGTTTTGGTGTTTGACCAAATTAATTGAAACACTAAATCATTTATACAGAATAATGACAAATTTATTTGAAGTCATAATAGTTTATTTAAAGTGTTTACTCTAATGTTAGGATTTTCTTTTTTTCAGCAGTGGCAGTAGGCCCAAACAAACAGCACTGCTGAGGTAAATGTATTGTGTTTTGTTGCTTTATCTGCCAAAAAAGTTAAGTGTTAAATCAATGTTTTTAAATTGTAGTTTTGTAATGGATTTGTCTTTGAAAAACAAGACAAAAATACATTTAACTTTTTCAAATTCTGAAATCAAATCCTGAAAAAAAAAAGTTTGGTATTTAGTTTCTTTTTTTTTTTGGTTTTGGTTTCAGCTGAACATTAACATAAGTTTGCAGCCAAATATTATATATATATATATATATATATATATATATATATATATATATATATATATATATATATATATATATATATATTAACATACTTTTTAAATACTTAAATGGTGAAAAAAACTGCTGAAATGAACAAAAACCCACATTTTTATTTTGTTTTATCTTGTATATATATATATATATATATATAAATGATGATATCATTTTAGAGCACTTTTGACACTTACAGTGGAGACTGCTGAATGAAGAGAGATCCAGACAATCAGTTTGCACCTTTTTACATCACAACATTTTTTTCTCTCTGGCCAATCAGCTCTCTGCAATGTGTACACCTCACATTTTAGTCCCTATTTGGCTTTCTTGGATCTCCGCGTGAGCTGCTACAAAAAAACAGTTTTAGGATCCAGGATTCAGATACAGGTTTGCTTGCTGTAAAAAAGGCAGAGCTGAGAAGAGTGGAGTAGTGAAGGTATCATACAGTGGAACAGCACCATTAGTGAGGTCAGGTACTGATGTTGAATGATTAGTTCTGCCACTCCAACTCATCCCAGAGGAATTACATGGTGATCCATCATTCTGCAGAATGCAGCTCCACTCCTCCACAGCTCAATGCTTAGGAAGTTTTATTCCATGATTCCCAGCACACTTTAACCCTTCATCGTCTTATTATTACCCTAGTGAGTAGGGCTGTGAATCTTTAGGAATCCCTCAATTCGATTCACGATTAGATTTTTTTCAGATTCTTTCAAATCGGTTGGTTTTTTTTTGCTTCATCTTCCATACTTTAGCTGCGCAACAACAGACACTGTAACACGACACTACACGCCCCTCTGTAGCCTAATAGGGAGAGGCAGTAAGAGCAAAAACTTTCCCTGTCCTGGTGCTGCTGTCTCGCGACACTCACCTACTGTCCCGCAGAGCTCACCTACTGTCTCATGGAGCTTTTTAACTGTACCGCGGAGCTCAGCTACTGTCGCGCGGAGCTCTTTAACTGTACTGTAGAGCTTTTTTAACTGTCTCGCGGAGCTCAGCTACTGTCGCGTAGAGCTTTTTAACTGTGCTGTAGAGCTTTTTAACTGTCTCCCGGAGCTCAGCTACTGTCGCGTAGAGCTTTTTAACTGTGCTGTAGAGCTTTTTAACTGTCTCGCGGAGCTCAGCTACTGTCGCACGGAGCTATTTAACTGTCTTGCGGAGTTTATCTACTGTCCTGCGGAGCTCTTTAACAGTTAATGAGCTTCGCAGGACAGTTAAAGAGGTCCGCAGGACAGTTAAAAAGCTCTGCTCAACAGTAGTTTCACCCGCAAAAAAAAAAAAAATTGAAAATGATAATCGATTCTGAACTGTTCAATGTTAGAAACGCGATTCGAGCTTGAAACGATTTTTTGAGTATCCACATGTGAATTTGTCTTTTGCTAAAACCAGCAAAAAAATAGTACCTTGATGTGATAATTAAGGGTGGGTGATATGGGATGATATTTCATGGTATAATATCGTTCAATATATTACAAAAAAAAATTATTGTATGATACGATATGGCACACCCCTAACTGAGGGTTTAATTCACTAAAACAGACAGAAAATAAAAAATATACAAAGAAAATCAAACTGGATCAAACTTCCAATTTCCTGTCCACCATACTGAACATTACAGAAGCTACAAAGTTGGTAAAGAGCCAGAAGGAAGTCAGCAACTCATAAGAGACTTCAGGAGGACGAAGGGAAGCCAGGCAGGTAGATATACTGTACCTCCTTAAATTAAACCACAGGAACACAATCACAAACAAGCTAACAACAAATGGTGGTCTCAGTGCAATAACCCGGTATATTGCTGAGCAGTATTGCTGATAGCAAACCCTGCAGAGAAGCTATGAACTAATGAAGGGTCTCATATCTCTGAGACAATGTACTTACTCTACTTCAAACACAGCGGAGTACAATGTAGACAAAACACCATAAAACTAAGTTATGATCACGCTGATAAATATCGTAAATTTTTGTCTCAAATTTCAATGTCTTTCAATGCTATAACCAATAAAAACTGTTATACATGTTAAAGAATTAGATTATACTATGTACACCAGGATTAGGAACATTTTTCTGAACATTACAGTGAGAATTTGTAAAGTATGCATCTTGGATGATCATGCCAAACTCCTCAACCCATCCCAAAAATATTAATATGTACAGTGGTATTAAAAAGTTTGGGTGACGCGGATGATTTTCAGTTAATACAATGTTTTATTCTATAAACTACCGACAACATTTCTCCCAAATTCCAAATAAAAATATTGCAGAAAATTAGATTTATTTATTTGCAGAAAATGAGAAATGGCTGAAATAATAATAAAAAAAGTTGCATAGCTTTCAGACCTCAAATAATGCGATGAAAACAAGTTCATATTTTTATAATAAATTTTAAGAGTTCAGAATTCTATATTTGGTGGAATAACCCTGTTTTTGATTACAGTTTTCATGCGTCTTGCCATTATGTTCTCCTCCACCAGTCTTACACACTGCTTTTGGATAACTTTATGCCACTCCTGGTGCAAAAATTAAATCAATTTGGTAAAATCGAAGAAACTTATCAGAGGTCACTTTTTTTTTTTTTTTTTTTTTACAGAGGTATATATATATATATATATTGCCTATTCTATTGGAAATACTTTTTTACAAGGACAAGCTGTGTGTGCATTTGCATATCTGTCAGCAATGGGTACAACCTAGAAGCTAAATGCATTCATTAAAAGGGGTGCCCAGAAACAACACCATAGCCACCACTAAGCGACACCACAGCAACCATCTACCACCTAACTAACATTACATTGTATAACCCTGCACATCCTGCAATGTGACTATTGCACATGCCCACATTGCAATAATGAAGATAATGCTGTGCCCACTATATGAACTATCCACACACTGATAACATATGATGAGGAACTCATGCGGTTTTGGATGGAATCCTTCTCTCCACCAATCAAATCGCACGGTTGGAGCTGACTGTTGTGTAACAAAAGATCTATTGTGTCGCTGTAATACACACATTCATCTCCTGCACAGCTCCTGACCATACATCAACTCTATCAGAGCCTTCCAGTCTGACCATCTGATCTCACCCCAACATCACTCACCACACACACACACACACACACACACACACAGACTCTCCTTTCTCTGTCTGAACTCCCTCCGTGTCATGTTCTTGTCACTCGTTTCTCTTCACACTATCATTCTCTGTTCTCCTCACTCTAACACTCTTCTGTTACTGATGCTATTTTCACCAGTGCCACCTGCCTGTGCTCTCTTTACCTTTCTCCTCTCCTGCAGTTCTTCTACTGCTCTTTGTGTTGCTCCTCTGCCCGTTAAAAAAGTTGTGAGCATCCAGTGCAGACAAACCAAGTCTCCCTGAAGCTGCGGGAGTCTCCCGCATTTTGGTAGTGGCACCCTGATGCCCGCGAGTCACATATAATCTCCCGGAATTCAGAACGAGTGCCCCAAACGCGCACACAGGCCACATACTTTTTTTCTCTAATCGCGTGTGGGAAGGAGAGAGAGAAAACAGAGAGGGTTCTGATTGGCCTGTTTTCTGCAAAGAGTCTGTGAGACAGCCAATCAGTTTTAGTGTTTTTCCCCCTCCCGGACGGGATTTGTTTAGTGAGTGAGAGAAAGCAGATCATGGTGGAGGCAATATTAACAATTATTGTAATATGATATGAAATGTTTTTGATGTTGTGCAATTTTTTTGTGATATTGTAACTGTAATTTTTTGTTAAATAAAGGCTTATTTTCCAAAAAAAGAAAAGGAAAGCAGAGGCAGGGCCTTCCAAAAAGAAAAAAAGATAAAACTCATTTCACCTCTGAATACTCTAAATTTAATTTAAAAAAAGTAAAATTAATTCATATAAAAGTGATGTTTTGTTATCCTTTGGTGTGTGTGTGCAAGTTTTTTTTTTTTGGCCGGGGGGGTGGGGGGGGTGGGGGGTAACCTCCCTGAAATCAACTTTTGCAACTTGGGATGTCTGCCAGTGTGATCTGATCACACGCAGACAACGCAAAATACAGGTGTGAATGAGATCCACACTGATAATATGATGAGTAAAATTTACTTCGCAACTTTCTGCATTTGCTTTTTTTTTAAGTAAATTTAATTTCAGGTAAATGTAAGTAACTTTAACTCGGTTTCAAGACTTAAATGTTACATAGAGTAAATAAGTGAACTGAACTTCAGTCAATCCTTTCTTTTAGTAAACTTTACTTCATTTATTTTTGCTGAATCAATCCTTTCTTTTAAGAACCTTTACTTCATTTCTGAAAACAATATTACCTAATTACAATTAATTATTTTTTACAATATTACTTAAATAATTTATGATACATAATATATTATAATGAAATGAAATTTGAATAATTTTAGTTAAAACGCACATTTAAATATTTACATAATCTCAATGATTTATTTTGTAAACAGATCAAGTCTCACTGTCTCAACACATGGATGGCATGTGGAATTATAATTTATCATAAATTAACTATTTGAGTAATATTGTAAAAAATAATTAATTGTAATTAGGTAATATTGTATGCAGAAATTAAGTAAAGGTTCTTAAAAGAAAGGATTGATTCAGCAAAAATAAATGAAGTAAAGTTTACTAAAAGAAAGGATTGACTGAAGTTTAGTTCACTTATTTACTCTATGTAACATTTAAGTCTTGAAACCGAGTTAAAGTTACTTACATTTACCTGAAATTAAATTTACTTAAAAAAAAGCAAATGCAGAAAGTTGCGAAGTAAATTTTCATCATATTATCAGTGTGGATCTCATTCACACCTGTATTTTGCGTTGTCTGCGTGTGATCAGATCACACTGGCAGACATCCCAAGTTGCAAAAGTTGATTTCAGGGAGGTTACCCCCCCCCGCCCAAAACAAACAAAAAAAAAACTTGCACACACACCAAAGGATAACAAAACATCACTTTTATATGAATTAATTTTACTTTTTTTTTAAATTAAATTTAGAGTATTCAGAGGTGAAATGAGTTTTATCTTTTTTTCTTTTTTTAAGTACATTTTAATCAGCATTTTTTTAAGTGCAAGGTGTGTCTTGAGGATCCAATCACTCAAACCGTATTTGGAGGTGGTCAGAGGTGCATATGAACACAATTAGGGCTGCACGATATTGGAAAAAAAATTAACATTGCAAATGTTCTCTTTTCGGCAATATACAGTACTGTGCAAAAGTTTTAGGCACCTAAGCAAACTACACTAATCCATTTATCTCAGCAATATGAGTTTTTTTACCTGAAAAAGCATCACATATGATTTAAACAGATGTGAATAAACATAAATACAGTAAAACATAACAAGAAATTCTCATTTTTAACTAAGTATGTTATATCCTGTGAGCCAAGCTGAAGAACAAAGTATAGAGATTACAGATTTCTCCTGGATGCTCCTCAGCCAGCATGTGTTTATTATGTTCAGTTCCGTCAGCAGCTCACCTGATTTACCACATTTACCAGTAATTTACCAAACCAGGTGTTGATATGAGATATGATGAGAACCGGAAATAACTTTATTAAACTCAGATTAGGAGGAGAGATTAGGAGATGTTTTAAGGAAAGAAAACAGGGCTGTAAAATTTGCTCTACTTTTTTTAAATTGCTGTTTGTATTTATTGTAATGCTAGTGTTTTACTGAGCTAAAAAACACTTACTTTACAGATAAGAAGTTTTTTTCACTTAAAATTTCCCACAGGTGCCTAAAACATTTGCACAATACTGTATATTGCGATATTAAAAGATGCAGGGCCCATGATGTCACCAGCCCTGCCCCAACCTATGCGCTGTCTAGCATCCGGACCGATCAAGAGCTGAGTCAGCACCGAGCTCTCAAAACCCGAGGAAAACAGCAAAACAACAGTAATCAAGGCTTTAATCAGACATTTAAATGGCTTTTTAAAAGGTAAATTAGAGCATTTTTCTAGGATCAAAAGCCTGAATTCAGCTGTAACTGGAAATATCTGCACTGCAAAACTGTGCTGGACTGAGGTGCACAGTTTTCAAGCATGTGCCCAGCCATGTGGATGGCCATGCGGTTACCTCGTGTTTACTCGTACCCTCACCCCTCCTTGCGCTCCCCCTCCCCCTTGCACTTCTCAGGCAGCAGCAGCCTGTCACTCACATAGACACAGAGACAGCACTGTGTATCTACTTCTTGTGTCAAGAATCAAAACATTGCAACATGACATTTATTATTGATTTAATTGCCTTAAGTGACATCGCACGTCCTGCGATGTGACTATTGTGCATGCGCACATCGCAATGACGATATATCGTGCAGCCCTAACCACAACTAACCTTTATCTTTCTTCTGATTCTCGAAATCTGACACTTTTGCCTGCAATTCTATTTGCAATCAAATAGAGTGTGGTTCACGGGTGTGTTCTGCTTTAGTGCAGAGAGAAAAAAAAACGATCTGCAATGACGTTCTGCTAACATAAAGCCGCAGTGTGTTAACCTACAGAGTATATTTAGCTTCAACACCCAGCTGTATGTTCTCCAGAGTGTCATTCCTGGTCTGAAGAGCAACGTTTACCTAAATAATGAGTTCACAGGCCTTTTTTCTGCCTCTGTTAAAAGCTCATACTGAGACTCTTTAAGCCCAAAGGTGATTTAAAGTGCTGATGATGAGTGCTGACGAGTGCTGGCATCATTACAAGGACGGGAAATGGGTTAGTTCTGGCATTATTCCAGACTCGAGATGTACAGAAGGGCTAATAATAGTGTGAATCGCTACATATGTCCACAATATACAGCTCTGGAAACAATTAAGAGACCACTTAGGTTCCCTGATTTTGCTATTTATAGGTTTATGTTAGAGTAAATTGAACACTGTTGTTTTATTCTATAAACTACAGACTACATTTCTCCCAAATTACAAATTAAAACACTGTAATTTAGAGCATTTATTTGCAGAAAATGAGAAATGGCTGAAATAATGAAAAAAAAAAGATGCAGAGCTTTCAGACCTCGTATAATGCAAAGAAAAAAGTTCATATTCATAAAGTTTGAGAGTGCAGAGATCACCCTGGTTTTTAATCACCCATCATAATGGAGGAGTGTTCCTATACGGTGGTTCCTCCGTGCATCCACCTTAACTGTTATTACCTGTGTTCATTTGTAGCTCCGCCCCCTTGTTACCAGTCCCCAGGTGTTCCCTGTTTCCTTTCCCTTGTGTGTGTATTTAAGCTCCTGTGTCTTCAGTTCTAGTTTGTCGGTTCTTGAACATTTATCGTCTGTTTCGGTTGCGTTTATGTTGTGTTTGTGCTCTGAGTTGCTGTTTTTGGTTTATTGTTTGTTTGATTGTTTGTTTGTTTTCTGTTTTAATAAATATTACTTGCAGTCGTGACAATTGGACAGCGACAACATACTGCATATATTCACATACAGTACAGGCCAAAAGTTTGGACACACCTTCTTATTTAATGTGTTTTCGGTACCACTTTAAAATAAGACTACCTTTATAAAGGGTTTATAAATGGTTTACAATTAGTTTATTAATGGTTACTAATTAGATTGTAAATGCCTTAAAAATCATTAATAATCAGTTATAACACATACATGGAAAGGGCAACAATATAGATGGCTGTGTGTTCACTTTTTGGCAAACAACAGGTCAGTGTTGCCCTTTCTACGTATGTAATATGTATCTACCAGTAATACACTTATTGTAAATAATTTATAAACCCTTTATAAAGGTAGTCTTATTTTAAAGTGGTACCGCGTTTTCTTTATTTTCATCACTATTTACATTGTAGATTCTCACTGAAGGCATCAAAACTATGAATGAACACATGTGGAGTTTTATGTACTTAACAAAAAAAATGAGCTGTCCTCCACAGTCACCGGACCTGAACTCAATCCAGATGGTTTGGGGTGAGCTGGAGCACAGAGTGAAAAAGGCAAAGGGGCAACAAGTGCTAATAAACACCTCTGGGAACTCCTTCCTTTAAAACTTTTAATTTCAGGTGGCCACCTCTTGAAGCTAATTGAGAGAATGATGCCAAGAGTGTGCAAAGCAGTAATCCGAGCAAAGGGTGGCTATTTTGAAGAAACTAGAATATCATTTGTTTTTTAGTTATTTCACCTCTTTTTTTTTTGTTAAGTACATAAAACTCCACGTGTTCATTCATAGTTCCGATGCCTTCAGTGCGAATCTACAATGTAAATAGTGTAAATTGTCATGAAAATAAAAAAAAGCATTGAAAAAGAGGAGGTGTGTCCAAATTTTTGGCCTGTACTGTATATGTGTATGTATATGTGTTAGTATGATGTGTAAAACCAGTTCACTCAGTTTATTCCCAGTTTAGTAGGAACTGGAATTGTCGGCCCGCTGGCTCCAGCCCAGATGGGGCACGTGTTTTTTTTTTTCTTGTTTTCTCCCCCCTCGTCTCCTGTTCCGAACCACAGCTCCCACCACATCTGTTATGCAGCGCAAAGCATCTCGGCACTAATTTGTTTGTCAGTATGTATTGAAAGGACGATCTGTCATTCCGCCATGCTTTGGTTGAGCCGTGATGTTTGTAGTCATGGCTAGTCATAAGTTTCAGCCGCCGCTCGCCTGGGACTCGCCAAGAACAGCCGCCGTCCGAATGCAGAAAATAAAAGGAGGGCAGTGAAGTGAAAGCGGGGGGAAAACATACTGGGAGGAAGATGAAAACTACTTTATTAAGGCGGCCCTCGCGCCTTCCCCTGAGGAAAAAAACAAAAACACGGACAAGCAGACGCTTCTGGGTTTAATCGCTTCGGCTTTATTCAGAGAGGTCTTCCTTCTGAGAGTTAGGAGGGGAAATGAGGGCTGTTTTTGACATTGAAGGCCTTTCAAATGGTGGGTTCTAGCACTGATTTGATTAATTTTATAATAACTGTTATTATAACTCTGGGGAAAGAGGCTATCCCTCCTTTAAACCCCTCTTTTATATCATGTGACGGTGCCCAGCATATAAACCACGCTGTGTTCAAAAACAAACTGCAGCAATCAGAATGCACTACACTCACTGGACTTTAAATGAGAATATATTAACACTGTGTATCTGTATGTGTATGTGTGTGTTGTGTATATATATATATAAATATATAAATATATATTTATATGTGTGTGTGTGTGTGTGGACTATAGATAAAGACTTTAAATGGTTGCTCACTCAGCCCTTTTCTCACTCTCTATCACTCCCTCTCTCTCTCTCTCTCTCTCTCTCTCTCTCTCTCTTCTCTCTTTCTCGCTTGCCCAGCACTGTTCTCCATTGCTTTCCCAAATCCCGCAGCAAAATTGCGATAAATGCAAACTGACAGTTCATAATATCCCATTTCCAATTCCACGCGCTGCACTAAGTGTGATTCAGAGTCAATTAAAGAAGTATTTGATGTTGATACACTCAGACTCTCCATTCCTGCGCTGGTCTGCATGCGCTCACCAGGAATACGGGGGGGGGACGTCGCTGGCTCAGGCTGGACAGCAGTGGACAAAACAGGCACGATAAAAAAAAGAAATAAAAAACAATATTAAATGCATATTCATGCTTTTTTAGATTACAGTCAGTGGAATTTGGAAATAGCCCCTAAAAAGGCTCTGTGAGAAACAGAATACAGAGTGAGTAAGAAATGTGGGCTTGAAATTGCCTGGCTTTTTCCGAATTGCGAAAAAAACGCTGGCAAACAAAGCAGAAAAATAAAGAGTCTGAAATGAGACTGATATAAAATACAAGTTTGCCAAACAAATAACAACAAAAATGCCTCTAGAATAAATTATTCACATAATTTAAAGTGGAAATCGCAATCGAAATCCATACCTGATTTGAGTCTTAAGTCTCTTAAGAGTCTTAAAAAGTGCAAGTATAAGTTGAGTCCTGGATTAATGAGTTTTGACTTCAGGTCCAAGTTGAAACTCCGGAACTGCTCAAGTGCTCAAGTCTCTCAATAGATGTAATGGTCTCGAAATTAGGTTTGTTTAGGTCAATTTCTGGTGCATTTCTATTGTGACAACAGAACACACAGATGCGCCACTGACTGAATACAACTTAAGCAGACGTCAATGTCAATCCGACGTTCTTTGCTATCTTGGCAGTGAATTGTCAACACAGACAGGTGCTCACAATGTACGTACACCCCCACTTGTAATGCACACATGGACACGCAGCAGTGCACAAACCCATAGCGTGATGGAACAGTTGGAAGCCTGTTATGCAGACAGTTACATCAACAATAAACAGAATATAAAATAAAATAGCACCATTCTACAGCAAGACAAAATATATATCATTGTCATTTCATATTATTAAATGTTCACAGCCTGAACAAGCAGTTTAGTTTCCTGTGCTGAGAAACAACACATTATAGTTTAGTTTAGACTCAAGCCCGACTTAGGAAAATGGTTACGTAGGCATCTGTTTTTTTAATGATATATTTATTTTATATAAAGCTATGGCGTGACAATACACATAATATTAAGTACAAAAATCCAACTTTTTTGCAAACTGTTTTAAAAAAAAAAAAAGTTGCGCCAGTTTTTAGAAGTTTTTATATTTTATAAATATTTTTTTAAATAGTAGGTCTATGCTTCTTCAGTGTTGCAATGTTATTTAACATCACTGTGAACAGATTTAGCTTATTCAACCAGCCTGAAAATGTTTTGAAAAAACTTAGTTTTAACGCTCTACTTACTAAAGAAAAGAATACATGTTGGGTTTAAATCAGGTTTGGGCTCATAATGACAGTTTAGTTTAGTTCAGGTTGGTCTTAGACAGAACGTGCGCGGGTTTGGGCCGAGTCGGGCTGGATTTTTTGGCCCTGATCTAAGCTCTAGTACACATCCAGGTAGCTGCACAGTTAAAATAGCAAAGCGCCAAAGTCAGCGCACACCTGGCTCTTAAAGGGAATATCAAGTTGAAAAGCTGATTGGTTTTATTGCAAGTTACGCTCAAAACACAGCCATGATTAATCAAGAGAATTAATATATGCCATTTGTGCATATATAGGGGTGACAACCATTTACATACATAAGGCACACTAGATTATAAGGCACATTTTAAGCAACTAGAGTAAGAAACAAGGGTGTTGCCATGTTTCCCTGCTAGTTCAGCAGGTCTCTGGTTACTGTAATTTGATGTAAATGTAAATATGTTGGTGATAAAATAGATGAACTGCACTTACTAGAAAAATGTCAAATACTGCTTCAATTCTTGTTCTTTAGGCTGCGCTGGGAACTCAATGAAGGCAGTCTGGGACACTTGTTCTTGGAATGGGGGAATAGACAAGTCTGGCTTCATTCTAGCTTCTACTGTCCTGATTGGCTCTGATTGCAAATTTACCAATATGGCACACAATTTTGCTTCATTTCTATACAAGGTAATGGGAATGGAACTGCAGCATCCATGTTTTTCTACAGTCATTGGTTTTGGGCTTGATCTAAGCTGTAGTACACGTCCAGGTAGCTGCACCATTAAAATAGCAATGTGCCAAAGTCATAGCACATCTGGCTCTTAATAGGAATATTAAGGTGACATGCTGATTGGTTTATTTCACGTTACGCCCAAA
The DNA here is from genome assembly GCF_023375975.1 of Astyanax mexicanus. Taxonomy (NCBI): domain Eukaryota; kingdom Metazoa; phylum Chordata; class Actinopteri; order Characiformes; family Acestrorhamphidae; genus Astyanax; species Astyanax mexicanus. Next base: position 48,822,641 of record NC_064413.1, on the reverse strand, counting down.
ACACAGCCATGATTAATTACGAGAATTAGTACACGCCTTTTGTACAATGATATATATATATATATATATATATATATATATATATATATATATATGCATCATATACAACAGAACATCATTAAACAGTTATCTACTGTATGATTTTACTGTAAATAAAACAGTCACAGTGTGGTAAAGAAATTCTGCTGATTCTTCATAGTGGCTGAAGTGAGACGGGTCATTCAGAAGTGTCTGAGGAAAGGTCATTCACTAATCTCAGCTGACTCACTGCAACTCAGCACACCTGTCATCTCTCTGAATTACTTTATAGCGCAGGACAGATGGCATTCAGATTTCACAAACAGATGTCGACTATTAACAAACTAATTAAACGAAAGAAAAAAAACACAGGAAGATGTGCTTCAGATATTTGCTTTTATTTTTAGCTCAGGTACACATTACGTATAAAGAAGGAACATGCCAAAAGTCATGGGACAGGGCTACTAGTGATTGCCCACACCTGTGTGTAAGTTATGAGGTGTTACCTTGTGAGGAGCTAGAGCGAGGTCTGATAGTGGGTGCCAGGTATGGTAGATGGGAAATGCCTCAATGCACAGTGTCATGTGTGCACTGGAAATGCATCATAGAAGGTATTATCACTCACTGTGGACAGTTGCAGTTGGAGGTAATGATTGTGACCAGCCACATCTGGCTAAAATTGTCCATGTTAACAGACAAGTGACTCAAAATCCAATGCATTAGGGCCCACACTCATATGCCACAAGCATACCTGTAGCTCAGTACAGTGTTAAGAGACTAAATACGAGTTTTTTGCATTTTCTAAAAGTCTGATAGTTGATAGACTTCTTTCATCAGGTAAAAAGTATACCGTATGTTTCATATTTTTACTGTATTATAAAGCACACCATCAATGAACGTCTATTTTATTATCTATTTTCATACATAAGGAGTTACACCAGATTATAAGGTGCATTTTGAGCCACAATAGTAAGGAACAAGGGTGTCACCATATTTTCCTTCTAATTCAGTACAGTTTTACTGTAATTTGATGTGACGATGTAGATGTTTGTTAATAGTGTGCCTAATAATATGGTGCACCTTATATAATATGGTCTGAAAAATATGGTAGATTTGTTTTACCTGATGAAAGAAGTCCAGACTTTTAGAAAATGTAAAAACTCATATTACTGTAATTTGATGTAAATGTAAATATTTTGGCAATAAAATAGATGAACTGCATTTACTGGAAAAACTGAAAAACCTGCTTGACTGCACTGTAAACTCAATGAAGGCAGTCTGAGACACTTGTTCTTGGAATGGGGAAAATAGAGAAGTCTGGCTTCACGTCTAGCTTCTAATGTGCTGATTGGCTCTGGTTGCAAAATTACCAACATGGCACACATTTTTTTTTTATAGTCATGGGATTACACTACACTATTTAGGAAACAGGACAAACACACACATTTACACACTTTAATCATTTATTTTGATTAGTTTTTCCATTTTCCATTCCATTTCTCTGAATACTCCACTTTCCTGAAGCTAATGCATTCTGTCTCTATCAGTTTGTAATACGGTCACTGCAAATGTGTCACATCTGGTGCTGTTAGCTCCTCTGTTTCTCCCACACCCAGCTCTGACAGAGGTTCTCAGGACAAAGACTACACTACCCAGAATGCACCACCCGCTGACATCACGCACTCACCTGATCACGTGACACCTCACCTGCTTCCTCCAGGAAGCCCCGAATACTGATTACTGGCACTATAAAGGTGCACGCCAAACAGACTTCATCGCCGCGTATTGTAGGTTATCCTCATACAAAGCGTTACTTATCTCTTGTCTCAGTTTACTTTGTGTATGACCTTGCTTTTTGTTTCCCGACGCCGATTTTTGCCTCTGCCTTTGATATTGGATTGTTTTGTGTATGACCTGGACTGTGCTTTCACCACCGCCTCTTGGATTATCTCTGATACTGGATTGCTTGTGTATGAACTCTGGACTGTCTCTCGTTTATGGTATGGTTTTGTCTTCATTGCTCTGTCTACTGGTGATCACCCTTGTTTCTGTATCGACCCTGTATACATCTGTTTATTCTTATAATAAACATCTATTGTTTTTATCAGTATCTGCGCTTGTCTGCTATTCTGTTCTGACCATGACAGAATACGCGGCCGTACAAGATCAGATAGCAGATACTGAGGCTATTAGATCTGGTTTAGCCAACCAGGGGAGGCTACTCGGTCAGCACCAGCAAACGCTCGCTGGTGTGACCCAAGCTGTTTCGGAGCTAGCCCGCCAGCAAACCACGCAGCAGCAACAACTAGCTGAGCTGCTAGCTCACCTCAGAGGCGTAACTGAGCCTAGCCCTAGCCCGTTAGCTACCCCCAGTATGCCTAACGCTAACTCTTCTGTGCCTGGATTTTCTGTCTCTAAACCGGAGTTGTTTGATGGGGATCCGGAAAAATGCAGCGGTTTTCTTTTACAATGCTCCGTGTTTTTCAGTAATTCACCGCCTACAACCGATAAAGCTAAGATCGGTTTTGTTATCTCACGGCTTTCTGGTAAGGCACTCGAGTGGGCTACAGCTATTTGGGAAGAACTTTCTGGGGCTAGTTACACTGACTTTTTAGCTACTTTCCGCTCAGTTTTTGATCATTCGCGGTATGGACAATCTAATGGAGAACTTTTGCTGGCTCTAAAGCAAGGTCAGAAGCCGGTGGCTTCCTACGCTCTGGAGTTTCGCACTCTTGCAGCTGGTAGTGGGTGGAATAACGCTGCTTTGATCAACGTGTTTAGATGCGGACTTAACCCAGATGTACAGAGGGAATTAGCCTGCAGAGATGATTCACTGACCCTGGATCAGCTCATCTCACTGTCGATCCGGTTGGATCAACTTCTCTCGCGCCGACCCAAGACCAGTCCTCGCACTCAACACACTCCTGTGTCTCTGACCCGCGCTCCCACTCCGGAGAAAGCTGCGCTGCCTGCCCCAGAGCCCATGGATATCCAGAAAACCCGGCTAACTCCAGAGGAGCGACAGCGTCGAATCCGGCTTCGCCTATGCCTTTATTGTGGGGAGGCCGGGCATTTCAAGGCTGAGTGTGGTCTCCTGACCCGACCTGTGAAAGCTCCAGCCCTGGGACAGCGCGTGGAGTGCTCTCCACGCGCTAACGTGGTACGTAAGCACAACACAATCCTTCGCTCTAAATGTTTTTCTTTGCCTGTAAATATTATGTTACCTACTGGTATGCTCTCTGTCCCAGCGCTTGTAGATTCCGGGTCGGAGGGGAACTTCATCAGTCTGGACCTAGTTAAGGAGCATGGAGTACCCACCAGAGAACTTCTACGTCCATTAGCCATCCATGCTGTTGATGGAAAGACTGTTCGCTCCAAGCCGGTTACCCTGCAGACTCTGCCCATCACTCTTCAAGCCAGCGCTCTCCATTATGAGGAACTACCACTCTTCGTGCTTCCCTGCACCGAACATCCTGTTATCCTGGGCATGCCATGGCTGAAGACTCACGATCCCACTGTCTCCTGGCGCGATGGGGATATCACGGTTTGGTCTGCTCACTGTCATGAACATTGTTTAGCTCTGGATAGTTTAGTTATTCAGTCCACTACTGTGGAAAGTCCCCATGTTTCTGAATCTCCTGTTATTCCTCCCGAATACTCTGATTTGCTTGAGGTTTTCAGTAAAGACAATGCTACTAAGTTGCCTCCTCATCGCCCATGTGATTGTGCCATTGACCTAGTGGAGGGTGCCACCTTACCCAAAGCTAGAGTTTACCCCCTTACTCTCGATGAGGAGAAGGCTATGACAGATTACGTTTCCGAAGCGTTAGCTCAGGGTTTCATTCGCCCGTCAAAATCTCCTGTTGGTTCGGGTTTCTTCTTTGTGAAGAAAAAAGACGGTGGACTGAGGCCCTGTATAGATTACCGAGGTTTAAACGCTATCACTAAAAAATTTGCGTACCCCCTGCCTCTCATTCCGTGTGCACTTGAACAGTTGCGCGACGCCTCTTACTTCACCAAACTCGATTTGCGTAGTGCGTACAATTTAATCCGCATTAAGGAGGGGGATGAGTGGAAAACTGCATTCACTACTACTAATGGCCACTATGAATACATGGTTATGAGTTATGGTCTCGCTAACGCCCCCGCCGTGTTTCAGTCATTTATGAATGACATTTTTAGAGACATGATTGGCAAGTTCGTCACACTTTTTATAGACGACATTCTGATCTATTCGTCTGATTTTGACTCTCACGTGCAGCATGTTCGTTCGGTCCTCCAACGTTTATTGGAGAACAATCTCTATGCTAAAGCCGAGAAATGCGAGTTCCATCTTCAGAGAGTCGCATTTCTCGGCTATGTTATCAGCTCCCAGGGAGTTCTTATGGATGACTGTAAAGTAGACGCCGTCACTAGTTGGCCCACTCCCCTGTCCATCAAAGATCTCCAGCGTTTTTTGGGATTTGCAAATTTTTATAGGCGTTTTATTCGTAACTTCAGCAGTATAGCTGCCCCACTCACCGCACTCACTAAGAACGCCACTAAGATCCTTAAATGGTCTCCTGAAGCCGACCAGGCATTTAATAAGTTAAAAGCTGCTTTCGTTTCAGCTCCAGTTCTCATGCACCCCAAACCTGAACTACCGTTTACAGTCGAGGTCGACGCATCTGATACTGGCGTTGGGGCTGTTCTTTCCCAACGCAGCGGTTCACCGCCTAAGCTACATCCCATAGCCTTCTTCTCTCGTAAAATGTCACCTGCTGAGCGCAACTATGGTATAGGGGATAGAGAGTTATTGGCTGTCAAATTGGCTCTAGAGGAGTGGCGTCACTGGCTGGAGGGGGCTGCACACCCATTTACCGTACTTACTGATCACAAAAACTTGGAATATCTACGCACTGCTAAACGTCTAAACCCCCGTCAAGCTCGTTGGTCCTTGTTTTTCTCGCGATTTGATTTTTCTATCTCATTTCGTCCAGGTCACCGTAATACTAAAGCTGACGCATTATCCCGGGTTTTCAGTTCGTCAAATGAGGGTAGCCACCCTTCCGAACCAGAACGCATTCTACCACCCACAGTTCGTATAGCTGCCATTAGATGGGAACTTGACGATCTTATTCAGCAAGGTTCAGTTAACACACCACCTCCGGAGGGTTGTCCTCCTCACAAGATTTTTGTACCTGAGCAATTTCGCGAACGACTCATTGGCTGGGCACATTCTGCCCTTACTTCTGGTCACCCAGGGGTTACACGTACGCTGCAACTGATCTCAGCTCGCTATTGGTGGGAAACCATGCGAGCTGACATACACTCATTCGTAGCTTCCTGTTCTGTCTGTGCACAATGCAAAACACCCAAAACCCTTCCAGCCGGTAAGCTAGTTCCTCTACCCGTCCCAGACAGACCCTGGTCACACATTGCTGTAGACTTTGTCACAGACCTACCTGAATCTGAGGGTTACACCACTGTTCTTACTGTTGTTGACAGATTTTCTAGGGGAGTAAAGTTTATCCCTTTTCCAGCACTACCCACAGCTCTTCAGACAGCTCAGGCTATATACACACACATCTTTAGACACTTTGGTATTCCGGAGGACATCCTCTCCGATAGGGGTCCTCAATTTACTTCCAGAGTATGGAAATCCTTTTTTGAACACTTGGGAGTGCACGTTAGTCTCACCTCTGGTTTTCACCCCACTAGCAATGGTCAATGTGAACGAGTTAACCAGGAATTAGGAAAATTTCTTAGATTGTACTGTTTCAAACATCCTACAGAGTGGTCTCAGTATCTCATTTGGGCGGAAATAGCCCAAAACTCACTCACTAACTCCACATCTGGTCTTACACCCTTTCAGTGCGTTCTGGGGTACCAGCCTCCGTTAGCTCCGTGGACAGCTGTGTCTTCCGATGTACCCGCCGTGGATGACTGGATGAAGCGGAGTGAGCAGGTGTGGGAGGAAACACATCAGCAGGTTTCTGAGGTCTTGCGCAAATACAAGGAGCAGTCTGACAGACACCGAGGTACCACCCCCCAATACCAGCCCGGAGATCGTGTGTGGTTGTCGACCCGGGACTTGAGGTTTGAGGGGTCCTGTAGGAAACTACTACCCAAGTATATTGGCCCGTTTAAAGTTCTTTCACAAGTCAATGACGTTACTTATAAGATTGAGTTGCCTTCTCAGTACAGAGTGCATAACTCATTTCATGTTTCCTTGCTCAAGCCTCTTGTCCCAGGTCCGCTGGCTGAGGGTGTTCCAGACGACGTGCCGCCCGCGGCAGTGGAGGGGGAGGCTTCGTCTACCTATGCGGTTCGAGAGGTGCTGGATTCCCGCAGGCGTGGCGGTGTGCTCCAGTATCTCATAGACTGGGAGGGTTATGGCCCTGAGGAGCGTTGCTGGGTTGCCGCTGGGGATGTGCTGGATCCTGCTCTTCTGGCCGAATTTCATGCCCGTCACCCTGGTAAACCTGCTCCTAGACCCCGTGGGCGTCCCAAGCGCTCACTCTCCTCCTCGGTTCCGGTGCGTCGGGGTTCCCAGTCTCGCATCCCCCGCCTGTCTGGCACCTCTGTGGTTTCTCCTGCTCCTCCCGCCGGTACTCCCTGCCCGTCGGGTGGACGTCGTCGTGGTCGTCCCCGTTCCGTCTCCGTCTCGACTCCCTCGGGGGGAGGTACTGTCACATCTGGTGCTGTTAGCTCCTCTGTTTCTCCCACACCCAGCTCTGACAGAGGTTCTCAGGACAAAGACTACACTACCCAGAATGCACCACCCGCTGACATCACGCACTCACCTGATCACGTGACACCTCACCTGCTTCCTCCAGGAAGCCCCGAATACTGATTACTGGCACTATAAAGGTGCACGCCAAACAGACTTCATCGCCGCGTATTGTAGGTTATCCTCATACAAAGCGTTACTTATCTCTTGTCTCAGTTTACTTTGTGTATGACCTTGCTTTTTGTTTCCCGACGCCGATTTTTGCCTCTGCCTTTGATATTGGATTGTTTTGTGTATGACCTGGACTGTGCTTTCACCACCGCCTCTTGGATTATCTCTGATACTGGATTGCTTGTGTATGAACTCTGGACTGTCTCTCGTTTATGGTATGGTTTTGTCTTCATTGCTCTGTCTACTGGTGATCACCCTTGTTTCTGTATCGACCCTGTATACATCTGTTTATTCTTATAATAAACATCTATTGTTTTTATCAGTATCTGCGCTTGTCTGCTATTCTGTTCTGACCATGACAAAATGTGAGGAAATATAAAATATTTGGGCCAAATATGAAATGGTTGTAGGCCATTCCGTCCAAAAAAAAAAAAGAGAAATTGTAGATTATTATAGGTTTATGACCCTGTTCTTTCTATGCTGCCTCTGCAGTTGGGTGTTTGCCATGCTGTGTAATGACCTGAACTCCATTACTGACCCGTTTCTAAAGGAAGTTCTAATACAAGAACAAGATAATGGGGGGATTTGGCGTGTAAGCTGACCACGGGATGACGGGATGGAAAACGTCATTAAGAGCCGAGATATTAACACCCAATTAAAGAACAACACAAGGCTCTGGTCCCGGGGGGTGTTAGTGCAGTGTAGCAGCAGCAGCAGCGCTAGTAGTTAGTTTTTCAAGAATTAGAGAGGCATGTCTCTCTGTCTCTCTCTCTGTCTCACTCTTTGTCTGTCTATCTCTCTCTCTCTCTCTTTCCACACTGTGATTTATGGTGGTCCTGACCCCGATCCCTTGGCCTGAAACTCAGCCTGATCAGGATGAAAAGGCTTTGCTAGCCGTCTACAGCCCAGCCTACACCTACAGAACCGTCCCCCCCCGTCACCGCCAGGCATGCTTTACATTCAGAGGTGATATATTCAACAGCAGAGCCCTGGAGGGAGAGCAGTCAGTGTGTAGCTCACTCTCACCTGTAGCTATAACAACCGCATCTAATCTGAAAATAATGACGCAGCAGACCGTCCAGAAATACCACTGTCTGTCTGCATCCACACAAATACAGTGGACACTCGCTCAACATGATAAAAACACCATTAAATCTCCTATGTTCTGTAGTTTTTCTGTTCTATTTTTTCCATTTTTTGTAATACAATTAATAAACAGGGGTTGGACAATGAAACTGAAACACCTGGTTTTAGACCACAACAGTTTATAGACAGTTCTGGTAGAAACAGGAGAGTTGAGGTGCACATTGAATTCTGCTGTGATTTGGGCAGCCGTGGTTTATGTTTTTTGGATACAATCCGGGTTAGCAGCTTCCTCTTACAGCGTCCACAGTTAATCCTGTTGGATGTGGTTCATTCCTTCTTGGTGGTATGCTGACATTACCCTGGATACCGGGGCTCTTGATACATCATAAAGACTTGCTGTCTTGGTCACAGGTGCGCCAGCAAGACATGCACCAACAATTTGTCCTCTTTTGAACTCTGGTATGTCACCCATAATGTTGTGTGCATTGCAATATTTAGAGCAGAACTGTGCTCTTACCCTGCTAATTAAACCTTCACACTCTGCTCTTACTGGTGCAATGTGCAATTAATGAAAATTCCAGTTTTCATGCATCTTGGCATGTTCTCCTCCACCAGTCTTGCACACTGCTTTTGGATAACTTTATGCCACACCTGGTGCAAAAATTCAAGCAGTTCAGCTTGGTTTGGTTTGATTTTTCCCTCTTGATTATATTCCAGAACTTAAAATGACAGATATATATCCTAAATCTAACTGAAGATATCTCCTGAATCCCTTATAAATGGTGTAAATCAGAACTGAAATGAGTGTAAAACATCCTGTAACAGGGGAGTGTAAAACGACGATGAGTGATGGGATGGTGATTTAGTGTAGGGAGAGCAGCCTTGACCTGACCAGTGATCATCTCCAGAGTGGAGAGGCTGACCTCAACCTTCCCCGCCCACACGGCTTAATCACAGGTGCCTGGAGCCCAGTGACCTGAGGGCAGCCGTGTGTACGTAAGCCTGTGGTATAAGAAATGCAGCAGGTAGAGACACCAGCCATTATCTCCAGAAACAACTGCAGCCATCTCCTGCTGCTCACACCATCCATTTCATCCATTTGAGTCGATGATAATGTGGGCTGAAATATACAGCTCTGAAAAAAATGAGAGACCACTTAAAAATGATGAGTTTCTTCGATTTAACCAAATTGCAAACCTCTGAAATATATAATCAAGAGGAAGATGGATGAGCCATTAAACCATCATGAACTGCTTGAATTTTGTTTTGCAGGCATAAAGTTATCCAAAAGCAGTGTGTAAGACTGGTGGAGGAGAACATGCCAATGTGCATAAAAACTGTGATTAAAAACCAGTTTTATTACACCAAATATTGATTTCTGAACTCTTAAAACTTTATGAATATCAACTTGTTTTCTTTAAAGATATATATCCTAAATCTAACTGAAGATATCTCCTGAATCCCTTATAAATGGTGTAAATCAGAACTGAAATGAGTGTAAAACATCCTGTAACAAGAGAGTGTAAAACGACGATGAGTGAAGGGATGGTGGTTTAGTGTAGGGAGAGCAGCCTTGACCTGACCAGTGATCATCTCCAGAGTGGAGAGGCTGACCTTTGCACCAGTAGTGCAGGCATAAAGTTATCCAAAAGCAGTGTGTAAGACTGGTGGAGGAGAACATGATGCCAAGATGCTCAAATAAAGCATCTTTTGTGTTATTTCAGCCATTTCTAATTTTTATGCAAATAAATGCTCTAAATTACAGTATTTTTATTTGGAATTTGGGAGAAATGTTGTCTTTAGTTCATAGAATAAAACAAATAAAACAGTTAATTTTACTCAAACATATTTCTATAAATAGCAAAATCAGAGAAACTGATTCAGAAACTGAAGTGGTCTTTTAATTAATTCCAGAGCTGTATACTGTATATGCAGGGGGGGATCTAGAAAAAAAAATATTTATGGGGTGGCAGGAGGCGTGCACGAATTTTTGAGTGTTTTTTTTTTTTTTTTTTACTAAGTAACTGATTATTATCATTGGACCTAGCAAACAATACATGTTATAGTGAGCAAAATAAGATTTTCCAACACTCAAAATTAACATTGCAACAATACTAGCACCAAGCTTTCATTATAATTTATTTCATTATAATTTACTGCAGTCTGACATCAGAGATTTGCTCTTGCAAATGTCAAATTGCCCATAATAACTTTTCTTTTAATTCTGGGGTGGCAGCAGGAGTGGCAAGGCTTTCCTTTAGGGTGGCAGCTGCCACCCTATGGCACCCCGGTAGATCCGCTCATGTGTATATGGACAGAAACACCACCCAGCACAGGTCTGGGCGCATGTTGAGGCACAGTGTGAGTCTGACCTAGCTGAATATGACTAGGCTGGAGTCATGCCCACAGGAGAGAGATCAGACCAGAAGCTGTCAGACAGGTGAGCAGCGTTCAGTGAGACAAACTGCAGGAGACACACGGCCCAATGGAAATGAAAGACTGGAGGAAAAAAAAAAAGGAAAAGAGAAGAGCACATTTCCCACAACTGTTACACGGCTGCCGAGTTTCCAAGGGGGCTGTTTGTTAGCAGAAATTAAATTACACAAATTTCCTTGTTTGCCGCGACAATGCCATTCCGCTGATTGCCACACCTGGGTAAAATATGCAAATGTGCAGCCTCTGCGTAATACACGGCGATGCTAAATGAGTGATGATCATCATTGTGTGATATTGGGTCTATAATCATTGTGTGGTGTTTCATAGGCAGCCATTCAATTTCACAGTAATGATCTAGCACACGAGAGAGGGCAATTTACATTATGGGCATCTGGAACTCAAACGCAAATATCTACATTTTACTGAATGCACAGTCATAGGTAGAGCGAGGACTGGCACAAACCTGACTGTAACCCAAACCAATATGGGAAAAAAAAGAGTTTCACTTCAGTTTCTGAATCAGTGTCTCTGATTTTGCTATTTATAGGTTTATGTTTGAGTAAAATTAACATTGCTCTTTTATTCTATAAACTACGGACAACATTTCTCCCAAATTCCAAATAAAAAGACTGTAATTTAGAGCATTTATTTGCAGAAAATGAGAAATGTCTGGAATAACAAAAAAGATGCAGAGCTTACAGACCTCAAATAATGCAAAGAAAACAATTTTATGCATCTTGGCATGTTCTCCTCCACCAGTCTTGCACACTGCTTTTGGATAACTTTATGCCTTTACTCCTGGTGTGAAACTTCAAGCAGTTCAGCTTGGTTTGATGGAGCTGTATATGTCCAAACCTAACTGCAATCCAACTTATACACTCTAAAAAACAGAGGTACGATATGAGTACTTTTTTGTACTCGAAGGTACATTCTTTATAATTGTACCCTCAAAGGTACAATACTGGTCTTTACAGGGTCAGATTTGTTCCCTCTGAAGTACAAAGTCATTTCTAACAGCAATAAGTACAGATTTGTACCATTTAACCAGCCAAAAGGTACATTCAGTATTCTGCATCACTGTACTAATGAACAATATATATTTAAATTGCACATTTTTTATTTGAAAGCCAGACAATTTTGTATCATCAAGTTTTTGAGCCATTTTTAGTTGATGACAATGTTTATAATCTTTATAATCTATACTGGCACAAAAACCATGGGTACAAAAAAGGACTTTCACTGAAAGGTACTTTTTTGTACCTCAATATAAGGTACAGCTCCAGCGACAAGCTTTGTACTCTTTTAAGTACAAATCTGTACTTACTTTTCTTAGAGTGTACTTGGCTATAGCCCAAAAACAATTCCTTTCTAAACCTGACATTAAGCTAATACAAATTCTATCCCAATTATTTAGTTAAAATTCACCTGTAATAATCCGACAAATTCTTATAACACATAGTTTAACCTAACAGAATTGTGTCTAAATTCAACTATAATCAAATAAAATTCTGGCAAAACACGTTTAGCCCAAAACCTTATTTTAGTCCAACAATTCTTACTTGATTATAACTCAAAAATTATTTCCAAATTCAACTATAACCCTTCAAACCTGATTAAACCTGACTGTAGCTCAACAAATTTGTATAAACCTAATAGCAGCTCAAACAGTTCTGACCCAAACCTGACTACATCCAATCAAAATCTCTGTTAACCTGAATAAAGCTTACAAAAAATCAGTCCAAACCTGACAGTTCAACAAATATCTGTCTAAATCTTACTATTAAACCATACCTTACTGTCTAACATCTACAATATCCCAATATAATTCAGTCTAAACCTGACTGTAGCCCCAGAACTGGTTCAAACATATCTACTGTATAGTCCAAATCTATAACTGTCCAAATTGGTTCAAACTTAATTGTAGTTAATAGTTAATGCAGACTGATTGTTTTAAACTAAAGCCCAACAAAAGTCTGCCTTAGAATTACACAAGAGGGGAAATTTTACATTACAGACCTCTGAAACTCGACAAATATCGACATGTTACTGAATAACATATAGTTAAAGCAGAACAGGAGCTCTTAAGAATATCAAGCAGTTCTGATTTCACTGGGGAAAGACAGCAGCAGTGACTGATCTGAGAGAATGGGGCTGTAATTCATTGCTTTGTGGTGAGAAAACCTCATTAAGTTCATTATATCACGTCTGAGGGGCGCGGGACTTCCTTTACAAGTCACAGATGTGCTGCATCATTGCTTTAATCACGTACTCATTGTTTCTACATCTATCCCTACATCTGCCTTATGGAAGATCCTTCACTTCTTTTCTAGTGTTTCAATGAGAAAAAAAAACATTAAAGCTTCTTGACTGTAGCACAGAAAATTTGTCCAAATTCATCAGCAACCCAATCAAATTATGTTTAAACTGTCTAAACCTCACTTCATTTTCTTTCTAAAATTGACCGAAGCCCAAACAAATTTGCAGCCTAAAACCTTCTGTCCAAATTCAATTGCATCTTAATAAAATTTGAACATGAGCACAACAATTTTTAATACGATAATTAAACCAATGATCTTAAAATATGTCTAAATTAAACTGCAGCCCAAAAATTTTGTCTAAACTTCTATTGCAGCCCAAGAATTCTGTCCAAATTTAGCTGGAGCCCAATATAATATTCTGCCTTAACATGAGTAGGTGAAAAAATATATATTTTAAACTCAGTTAAGTTTAACCAAAGACCTTAAATTATGTCTAAATTGAACTGCAGCCCAAAAAATCTGTCTAAAATTCAATTGCAGGCCAAAAATTTGGTCCAAATTCAACCGCAGCCCAATATAATATTCTGCCTTAACATGATTAGGTTAAAAATATATGTATGTATTTTAAACCCCCGTTAAGTTAAACCAAAGACCTTAAAATATGTCTAAATTTAACTGCAGCCCAAAAATTCTGTCCAAATTCACCTGCAGCCCAATAACATTCTGCCTCAACATGAGTAGGTCAAAAATACATATTTTAAACCCAGTCTAGTTAAACCAAAGACCTTAAAATATGTCTAAATTGAATTGCAGCCCAAAAATTCTGTCTAAACTTCAATTGAAGCCCAAAAAGTTGGTCCAAAATCAACTGCAGCCAAATAGAATTCTGCCTTAACATGAGTAGGTCAAAAATATATATTTTAAACCCTGTTAAGTTAAACCAAAGATCTTAAATTATGTCTAAATTTAACTGCGGCCCAAAAATTCTTTCTAAACTTCAATTGCAGCCCAAAAATTCTGTCCAAACTCACCTGCAGCCCAATAAAATTCTGCCTCAACATGAGTAGGTTAAAAAATCTATTTTAAACCCAGTTTAGTTCAACCAAAGACCCAAAATTATGTCTAAATTCAGCTGTAATCTAAGTATAATCATTGCTTTAATCATGTACTCCATGTTTAACACAAATTACAACCACAGTTTAAAGGAATCCCCACGTTTGTCTTACATAAGATCCTTCTCTTCTTTTCTACAGCATTAGGATGAGAGGGACGTTAAAAGCTCCGGTGTTTTTATATTTAAGCTTGCTGTGATAAAGCGAGGAGTTGTGGGTTGTTCTGAGAGAGGCTGGAGGTGGCGATAAACACAGCAGGGTCGTGTCTTAACAAGGCCCCTATTCCCCGTCTTATTCCCCCTCATTAATCTGAGCACAAGGCCGAAGGGGGAATACCCTGTGTGGCCTCAGAACGGGGCATTTTAACAGATGACTTCACACTAGAAAGAGAGAGAGAGAGGGAGAGGGAGAGAGAGAGAGAGAGAGAGACTGAGAGAGAGAGAGCAAGGAGGAGGGGGTTGCCTTCTTAGTTTTGGCTCCTGAACCCAATGATTCCAATTTTGGTGTCACTGAAAGCAGTGATTCATCATCGGCCGTATTACTTAGTGTGGCGGGTGGAGGGGGTCATTCATCTCCTTCTCTGCCAGGCTGGAGAGAGCCTGGAGACGCTGGGACTGCAGAACCAGCAAAGTCCAGCACCCAGTTTCACCAGATTCTCCAGCATCTACATCATCTACAGCTCTGCTGCCCAGAGTCCATCAACCTGCCATTGATCAGCATCACAGAGCTCATAATGAAGCTTTGATTATCCTAAAATCCTGAAATTACAAACCTGATTATACTCTTTCTACATGAAGTCCAACCTCACTAGGGTACTTATAATGACATGCTGACATAATTCTGTTCAAATTCAACTGAATCTGACAGTATTAAAGCGAGATTCTCCCTAAAATTGACTGTAGTCCAAAATAAATTGGTCAAAAATTGGCAAAACTTTGTAATCCGAAATATGATTGTAATCCAAATACTCAGTTCAAGATGAAATAAATTTGATGTTCAACCAAATTATGGGACCTACAATTGCACAATGAAACTGAAACACCTGGTTTTAGACCACAATAATTTATTGTCTTGTCAGTTCTGGTGGAAACAGGAGAGTTGAGGTGCACATTGAATTCTGCCGTGATTTGATCAGCCATGGTTTTATGTTTTTTGGATACAATCCGTGTTAGCACCCGAACATCACTTTCAGACAACTTCCTCTTACCGCATCCACAGTTAATCCTGTTGGATGTGGTTGGTCCTTCTTGGTGGTATGCTGGCATTACCCTGGATACCGTGGCTGTTGATGCATCACAAAGACTTGCTGCCTTGGTCACAGATGCGCCAGCAAGACGTACACCAACAATTTGTCCTCTTTTGAACTCTGGTATGTCACCCATAATGTTGTGTGCATTGCAATATTTTGTGCAAAACTGTGCTCTTACCCTGCTAATTGAACCTTCACAATCTGCTCTTACTGGTGCAATAATGTGCAATTAATGAAGATTGGCCACCAGGCTGCTCCAATTTAGCCATGAAACCTCCCACACTAAAATGATGACAGGTGTTTCAGTTTCATTGTCCAACCCCTGTACATATATATATATTACAATTGTGCACCTTTTTTATATTAAAATGACGCAGGTGGAAGGAGTTCAAATAGGGCCCATACTGTGTGATGCACAGAATTAGCTAGACACACATTTATCACAGCAATTGTTATTCTTACCATACTGTAATTGTGTGCACTTACACTCTTGTGAAATATGTGTTTTTTAGTGGTGATAAGTGTGCTTAATTAAATTAGAAAAAAAAAGAGAAAGAGAAAGAGAGAGAGACGGTATTAGCGTCCCACTGTGTTCTCGGGTTAATGGTCTCCGCCGAGTCTCGTAGGTGAGGCAGCTGAGTCTGCAGGGCAGGCATGTGACACACACACACACACACACACACACGCTGGCTGTGAGTGTGTAAATGAGCGAGTGTGTGGACAGGAGGTGTCTCTGGGACGCAAAAACAATTTCACGCGCCCCAGGGGAACCGAGCTGCTGGAAGGTGGAGGGGGTGGAGGGGCTGGTGTGGGAAACACACTGCTAGCCTTACTTCAATTAGCATTCGGCTTCACCCTGCTGCCCTCTGTAACAGGCCACTGCACCCAGCATGAAAAACAACTCACACACACACACACACATGCACAAACACTTGTGCCACGCTAGTCCAGGCCGTGTCCATCACACACAGCCACGACCGAACAGGCGGTGGCCCTTCAGGCCGCTACAAGCAGTCCAATTCCGTTTCCCCGACTCAGCGCTTCGGCCCTCAGATGGAGCTGCACGCTTCAATTAGCCTGGAAGTGTCAGGTGTTCGACTGTTGCATAAACCTTGAAATAGGTCACGCTGCTTTCTGGAGCAGAAGCGTGAGACTTCAAAGCGAGAGAGTGCATGAGGCCAGCGGTGATGCGCACCTGAACAGGACTAGAGTAAAGTTAGAAGGTCACTATTACCTCTTAAAATCAAATAACCTCAATAAAGTAGTAGTTATGTCTGCAGTAATAACACGATTTTATAGTGAAATATATTCTGTATATTGGTGTAAAATGTAATCACTGTGTGAATGCATTCATCTACTTCCACCCATTGCTGACACAGATGTGAAAATGCATGGGTAACACTTTACTTGGATGGTCCATTTGATGGCCTCTTTGATGCTCAACTGACATTCAACTAACATTCAACTACATGTCTATTAATTGCAAATGAACTAAAATGTGAAAGTAAATGATTCTCTATTGAATATAACCCTACATTCAACTCTAACCCAAACGCTTATCTTAATATTTTAGAATTGGGTTTAGGGTTAGATTTTAAGTTTAGGGTAAGGGTGTAGGGTGTAGGGTGTAGGGTTCGATTCTATGGTTGATTAAGGGTTAAGGTTAGGGTTAGGTGTAGGGTTAGATTTTATGGTTGATTAAGGGTTAAGGTTAGGTGTAGGGTTTGATTCTATGGTTGATTAAGGGTTAAGGTTAGGGTTAGGTGTAGGGTTAGATTTTCTGGTTGATTAAGGGTTAAGGTTAGGGTTAGGTGTAGGGTTTGATTTTATGGTTGATTAAGGGTTAAGGTTAGGGTTAGGTGTATGGTTAGGTTCTATTTTGAATCATTTACATTCAACATAGGGTTAAGTTAAATTCAATGGACATTCAAATCACTGTTAGTTGAATGTCAGTTGAGCATCAACAAGGCCATAAAATGGACCATCCAAGTAAAGTGTTACCAATGCATGCATACACATACACACATACACACAAAGCTTGTCTATTCCATGTACAGAAGTACTGTCAATACAATAGGGTACTCTGGAGCAGTGAAAAACATGAACGCATGAGCCAGTGGGTATCATGCCTAATGCTAGGAGTGAGCTAGAGGGGTATAAAGCATCCCAGCATTGAAATGGGACAGTGGAATTGTGTTCTCCAGAAGGATGGTGCTCCATATAATATTCTGAGACACTCTAACATTTAGCTCTAACCTTGAAGCGCAAACTAGCCTCCATAAATTCTTTCATAGTCTACAACCTAACAGAAAGCCTGACCATTATTGTTCAAATTACTAAAGCTGAAGGCCAACAAAATTCTGTAGTCCATTAAAATTTAGCTTGAATTTAACTGTAGTCCAATAAAATTCTGCTCAAACTCAACTAAAGCTCAATGAAATGTCTGCTAAAATTCAAGTGAAACCCAACAAACTTCTGCTCAGATTGAACTTTAGTCCAATAAATTTCTGATTAAATTCAAGTGAAGTCCATTAAAATTCTGTTCAAGCTCAACTGAAGCCCAACAAAATTCTGCTCAAATTTAACTGAAGCCCAACAAAATTCTGCTCAAATTCAACTGAAGCCCAACACAATTCTGCTCAGATTGAACTTTAGTCCAATAAATTTCTGAATAAATTCAAGTGAAGTCCAACAAAATTCTGTTCAAGCTCAACTGAAGCCCAACAAAATTCTGCTCAAGCTTAAATACATTCCTACAAAATTATCCTTAAATTTAATTGTAGTCCAATACAATTCTGTTCACATTCAACTGAAGCCAACACATTTCTACTCAAATTCAATTGAATCCCAACATATTTCTGCTTAGGTTGAGATGAAACCCAACAAAATTCTGCTCAAATTCAAGTAAAGCCCAATAAAAGTCAAAAGCAAAATGTACCGTATTTTTCGGACTATAAGGCGCACCGTATTATAAGACGCACTATCAAAGAACGCCTATTTTCTGCTATTTTTCCATACATAGGGCGCATCGCATTATAAGGCGCGTTAAGTGACACTAGAAAGGGTGCCTATATCAAAGTGAACAGGGGTGGCGCCATGTTTCCCTTCCCCCAGCGGGGGTGGTCGCTTGCCGGTGGAGCGTCTCAGTATACAAATCTAGCTCTTTCAAAGTCAAACGAGTGCTGGATATTAATCTACACAGATTCCTCTCCTGAAAACTGTTTATTTGGGTGAGTAACGTGCTTCAGTTTATTTACAGTAAGCTTAGATTTCCAGATGTCCACTAAGGCTTGCTGCACCAGCGTTAGCATAGCTATCCGCTAGCACGCTAGCTAGTCACCTAAACTAGTAAAGTTAACCCAAACTTAAACGACAGCGTTACACTGAGTAATCCTGCGTGTTCTGGTAAGACAGTGAGATATTAGCTAGCGATTCGTCCCCCGTAGCTTGTTTTAACACGGTAAACAAGCAGATTACAGGCTGATAAAACTCACCTCTGAGAGAGTTAGCGCTTAGCATCTAGCTAATGCTAGCCAGGCAAAGCAGCACAGACTTACAGGCCGATAACTCACCTCTGAAAGGTGAACGCTTAGCGATTAGCATCTAACTCTAATAATACTGCTCCAGCAGTATTAAAAGTGCTAAATTTAGAAAATACTGATCTCTGAACAGTGAAAAAGCTAGCTAGCTAATGCTATTGCTGCTCCAGCCTCGGAGCGGCACGGCTCTGCACGGAGTGTGTGTTTACTGCTCCTTACACCTGACGGGTAAAATTTAGATAATACTGATCTCTGAACAGTGAATAAGCTAGCTAATGCTATTTGCTGCTCCAGCCTCGGAGCTGCACGGCTCTGGACTCTGTATAGCACTGAAACTCTGTATAACGCTGCACGGAGTGTGTGTTTACTGCTCCTTACAACCTGACGAGTAAAATTTAGATAATACTGATCTCAGTGAATAAGCTAGCTAGCTTAGCGGTTAGCATCTAGCTAATGCTATTGCTGCTCAGCCTCGGAGCTGCACGGCTCTGGACTCTGTATAGCACTGAAACTCTCTATAACGCTGCACGGAGTGTGTGTTTACTGCTCCTTACAACCTGACGAGTAAAATCCATACAAAAGGCGCACCGTATTATAAGACGCACTGTCAATTTTTGTGAAAATTAAAAGTTTTTAAGTGCGCCTTATAGTCCGAAAAATACGGTAACTAAAACCTAATAAAATGCAGGTTAAACTGAACTGAAGACCAACAAAATTCTGCTTAAATTCAACTGAAGCCCAACCAATTTCTGCTCAAATGGTTCATTTGTCCAAAATGTATATCCCAATATGTTTCATTATTTTAGTCAAGATAATATACCAATATGAACAATATAAAAGCCATAAAATCTACCCTGTAATAAAACTGTAATAAATCAGTGAGTGATGGATGCTGATAATAATGTGTATTCAAATATCAAGTGTTTAAAATCATGTCAACAACATTTAATAATTTTATATTAATTATTAATTATTGTCTAGCCCAACTTGTATCACTATAGTCTTCTCTAAAATCTCTTTTCCAGTGCAAAGCAAAAAAGGATCTGAAATGTAAATCAGAATAAAACAATGAAGTTCATCAGGTGATTGAGCGAGCTCTACACTTTACAGACTGTTTAGACTGACAGACCCTAAAGATTCGTTTATGTTTAAACAAACTGAATTCTTCGGTAACACTTTACTTGGATGCTCCATTTGATGGCCTCTTTGATGCTCAACAGACATTCAACTAACATTCAACTACATGTCTATTAAATGCAAATAAACTAAAAGGTGAGAGTAAATGATTCTCTATTGAATATAACCCTACATTCAACTCTAACCCAAACGCTTATCTTAATATTTTACGATTGGGTTTAGGGTTAGATTTTAAGCTTAGGTTAAGGTTAGGATTAGGGTTAGATTTTCTGGTTTATTAAGGGTTAAGGTTAGGGTTAGGTGTAGGGTTTGGTTCTATTTTGAACCATTCAACATAGTGTTAAGTTAAATTTAATGGACATTCAATTCAGTGTTAGTTGAATGTGAGTTGAGCATCAACAAGGCCATAAAATGGACCATCCAAGTAAAGTGTTACCAGTTCTTCTTTTTCCAAACTCACAGAAACATACGTGAGCTTCAGCCGTTTGCAAAACGGAGCGCTTCCGTATCATCACTATCATCAAGCCCACAGACTGAAGGAATTCGGCGGCAGGGCGGCGTGTTCGGAGCGGCAGAAAAGTAATTAAGCAGAGTGGAGATGCTGCTGGAGAGACAGAAATCATATCAGTGTTTCCCAGCGTGGCTGGTGCCGCCCGTGGCTCCTCCGCCGTGCATGCGGTGGCTGATAAAGCACACAAAGTGTGTGTTATGTCCTCCTCTCTCTCCAACACCACACTGCTCCTCATTAACCTCCGCGCAGATAAAGCCTGTTTTAACCGCATGTTTGAACGGCCCCGTGCAAAGCAGCTCTTCAGAAAGAGGAAAAAAAAAAGAACAGCAAATAAATAAATAAGTCAAACTAAATATCACATTTCTATTCGCTGGGCCTGACACAACAACACTGTGTCCCGCGGTCTTATTTAATACACATATTGCATGATCCATGTCTGACTGACCTCCCCTGGTTCTTTATGAATGTTGAATACTCTTTAGAGAGCACTGTTAAAACAATAGGCAGTGAAAATGAGAAATTGTTGCAGTGGAATTGATCAATAATGTTGATAATAATAATGATTTAACCGAATGTGTTACTAAAATGTGAAATGTACAGTAAATGTTTCTCATTTCTTTAAAAATAGTCCACTAATAACCTTCACTCAAAATTATAGCAGTGCTTCTGAAGTTGCCATGTCAGGTTGGGAGCAGGAAGAGGATGCGGAGAGCAGAGAGCGGATGCAAATGCAAATAATATTTAATATTTTACGAAGAAAACAAACCAAATATATAAGTAAAATAAACCAAAAACAGAAACTTTGGGTACAAACAGAAACATAAATGCAACTTGAACAGATGTTATGACTATACAAGAACTGACAAAGGAAACAGGAAACACAGGGCTATAAAAATATACACACACAAGGTGGGAAAAGAAACAGGGAACACCTAGGGTAAGGTAACGAAGGGGCGGAGCTACAGATGAAACACAGGTGAAGGCAATAGATGAGGGCAAAGACACGGAAGAACATAGAACAGGGTAGACAAAGAATAGCGGCAGGACATGACAAGCCAAAAGCGTCCTGTGGGCAGCGTCCTGTACTCACTGATGAAGGACTAGAAAAGGATGAAGAAACAGATTCTGATCTTCTATCTCTGATTTTACTTTATCATCTACAAGGTGAAACAGATGTAGGTAGGAGTGTGTAAAAGGGTGGAGGACAGTGAGTGATTAAACACAGTGTTTAAAAACTCCAGCAGCACTGCTGCTGTATCTGATCCACTCATTGTACCACCAGCACAACACACACCAACACCTCATACACCACCACCATGCTAATCAGTGCTAATCACTGCAGTACTGAGAATGAACGACCCACCATCCAAATACTGAAATCCCTGCTCTGGTGGTGGTCTCTCATGTAGGGCTGATAACTTGCACAGTGAGTATAGAATATAATTAATTCAATTCAATTCAAATGTTGTCAGAAATCAGCTTTACAGAAATACAAGTCAAGATACAAGCCATTTCTGGGTGTTAATGCTATCCCAGGTCGGTGAGTATACTGTTTAAAAGCCTGGGGGTTATTAATATCCTTAACAAATATCTGATCTGTGGTCTGGACATTAATTTGTCCATTAATCAGTTTTCTGGACGTCTGCCAGTCCTGACATTGTCAGTCTGTCTGCCTGTCTGTGTGTTGCAAACACTAAAGACACTAGACTCTGCTGATCATGTGATGCTATGGTGTTCCAACTCACCATCTCACCGTCTGATTACACACACCTGTTCCTGTTAGTATAAATACTCCCCATGGTTATGTTCCCAGTTGCCCGGTTTTGAATCTAGTTTCTAGCTCTTCTACCTTCGGTTTCATTTGTTTATTATTGTTTTTTACTACTTTTTGGTTTGTCATTCCCTTTTTTGGATCTCTTGTGTATGATCGATTTTGCCTGCTCTCTTCCTGGTATGTTTTTAACCATTGCTGCCATTTCAGACATGCGTTTGAATACAAATCTTTTTACATTAACTTCAGTTCAAATTTTGTATTTCTTTATACAGGTTTTCTCTTCTCCTTTAAAGTTGGTATTTTGTAGATATAGGATTTTAGCCAGTAAAGCTAGCCGCACTTGCATTTCTGGGCGGGGCCTTGATGGATCAACTGGAACCACGATTCTTGAGACGTCTGGTGTCTGATTCAGCTTTAATTATTGAACACACACTTTGTGGGTCAGCGCTCAGCCTGGCATGGCTAACAAGGTTAAAAAGGTCTAGCTGGGGTCTAATGGGATTCAGGATCATTCACTAAGCAATTGTTAACACCATGTAACTGCTTTGTCTGTCAATGGAGAGAACTCTCTCTCTCTCTCTCTTTCTCGCTCTCTCGTTTCCCCTCTGTGAGAGCAAAGCATATGCTTGTTAGTGGAGACACTCAGGTAGAAGGACACTAATTTCACTACAGCTGTTTGAGGAAAGGAGAGAGAGAGAGAGAGAGAGAGAGAGAGAGAGAGAGAGAGAAGTCTGGACGAGCTGCTGACGCTAAAGCAAACACGCTGTTTATCAGAGGTAACAGTCAGAAGCGGAGTAAATATTAACTGCCGCTGTGTAAAGATAATTGGCATAAGGTCATTATTTATCTGCCCGTGTTAGTGTTTTAATGGCGGGATCAGATGGGATGCAGGCACCATACAGAACAAACACAGTCAGACACAGCACAAACACGAAACACACACTCAAACTCACACAGACGCACAGCCACAGCATTACCAGCTAATTCATTAGACAGCTCAGCCATAGACACGTTATGCTCTATCAAAAGCTCTGGAGACGTTCATTAGACTATAGCAGAATTTCACACTGAGAATAAAGAAAAAAGGCTAAAAAAAAAACAGTTACACAAGATATTTAATGTACATTTAAAAGTAAAAAAGCAACCACCTTGACACCACCATTCCTGAAAAATAGCATCAATACACTAGGGGCCCTATTTTTATTTTCTTTAGAAGAGGCGTCAATTGCAGATCGCACAGCTGTGTCTTTGGTATTGCGAAAGTGTACCTTGCGCAGCTCAAAATGTGCGAAAGGCATGTACTAAATCTCTTTCATTTAATTAATCATGGGTGTGGTTTTTACGTGATGTCAAATAAACCAATCAGTGCGTCACATGCCTTTCCCTTTAAGAGGCAGGTGAGCTCTGACTTTGGCGCGTTCGTATCTTAACAGTGCAGCACTTTGTGTGTTTGAGCAGAGGATACTGACCTGCGTGTTTATGCTGTGAAGATACACCAGCAACAGCTTATTTAAAGGAACAGCGATGTTATTTTATTCTTTATTCTGTTTATTGTTTAGTTAAAAGTCGGGTTTTAACTCAAAGTTGTGTGTGTGTGTGTGTGTGTGTGTGTGTGTGTGTGTGTATGTGTGTGTGTGTGTGTAACGAGCAAGGATGTATAGGAATGGACTCTGACGATTGACTGTTGTCAGGGTTTTAATCAGTCAGTGAAGCACCTGTGTTTTCCACCACCAAAATAGAAACATGTCAGAAATTGTCAGTCGTTTTTTTTTGTCAGTCATTTTTTTTTACAATGACTCACATTGAAAAGTTCTATTAGAAATCTGTGCTGAAGGCTCTCTATACATTTCTTCTTGTTTAAGCTGATATGTGAACTACATTTTGTAATATGTTCTATTTTTTTTATTTTTTACACTGATAGAAAAGCACTGTAATATAATATTTGTATGTTACAGAAACCAGAATTGCAATAATGCTCAGAAACTTCAGAAAACTCTTTTTGTGCCTTTCTGCCTGCATTTCTCCCTCTGTCTCCAGCTCTCTCCCCATCTGGACCGAACAAAAAACGAGTCTGCACGAACACGTCACCTGCTCATCCATTTGGAGAGACAGCGAATGCACGAGTGGTTGAAGCAGCTGTGCTATTTCCAATAAATCAGTCATCAACATCAAGTAAACAAACATACAAGAACAAGTTAGAAACATCAAGTCATCACATCAGCTCAGACAGAATTAGCTCTGATCACTGAAGAAGGGAGGGAAAGTGGGCTAAACCTGCTTTTATCACCAAATCCAATGTGTCTTTAGGCTGTTCACACTGCCTTTTTAATAGAATCTATTTCAGATATCAGACTGAACAGTTTACTCACCAAAAATTCTACATCAGATTCATAATGCACTTTTAAACGTTTTTAACAGGCAGAATTGTTCTCAATTCTGCAATGGAACCTATTGTCCTCGCAAACTGAACAAATCCCAAGTAAGGAAACACTGGTGAACATCAGAATTTTCTATTATATTTATGATGAAAATTATAACACAAATTATAGTCATTTATGATTCATTATATTATGTATACTTCTTTGTATGCGAATATTAGAAAATTAATAATAGATATTTGATAAATGTAAAACATTTTCTATACAAAGCTTATGATTCATAATGATGTTAATTTTTAATGCAAAATAAATGTGGTTGTGATGTGTTCCGCTTGTTTATTAGAATTTACAGCCATGGTTATAATTATATTACATTACATTACATTGCATAGAATTTAGCAGACGCTTTTTTCTGAAAAGTGACTTACAACTCATTTTATTTTATTTAATATTTAGCAATAGAGGACAGAGAAATTCAATGCAAATACATTTAAGACAGGGCCTAAAGGAGACCAAGGGAGAATATTTGGATAAAGGAGGAACTGAGTTTAGACGTAGTAGTAGTTAGTGCTTTTTGAGCTATAAAGATGCACTGTTACTATATTAGAGACATATATAGACATACAGGGGTTGGACAATGAAACTGAAACACCTGTCATTTTAGTGTTTAGGGAGGTTTCATGGCTAAATTGGAGCAGCCTGGTGCTCAATCTTCATTAATTGCACATTGCACCAGTAAGAGCAGAGTGTGAAGGTTCAATTAGCAGGGTAAGAGCACAGTTCTGCTCAAAATATTGCAATGCACACAGCCAGACATACCAGAGTTCAAAAGAGGACAAATTGTTGGTGCACGTCTTGCTGGAGCATCTGTGACCAAGACAGCAAGTCTTTGTGAAGCATCAAGAGCCACGGTATCCAGGGTAATGTCAGCATACCACCAAGAAGGACCAACCACATCCAACAGGATTAACTGTGGATGCTGTAAGAGGAAGCTGTCTGAAAGAGATGTTCCGGTGCTAACCCGGATTGTATTCAAAAAACATAAAACCACAGCTGATCAAATCACGGCAGAATTCAATGTGCACCTCAACTCTCCTGTTTCCACCAGAACTGTCCGTCAACACAATAAATTACTGTGGTCTAAAATCAGGTGTTTTAGTTTCATTGTCCAACCCCTGTATATAGACGTATATAGATGTATATGTCATATGTCTACAAAAAAAGCTAAACTGAGGTACAGAAAAGAGCATAAAGTGTAAGCATAAAGCTAACAGCCCAATCATGAGGGACAAAAGCACAGACACAGGCGAGCACAGACGAGCAGACAGCTGCGATACTACTGCAGCTATGTCCTCGTTCTTTTTTAACAGCCACTAGAACTGCTTTAGAATAGAGAGCCCCTTTCCATAATTGATATATGCGGCATTGACTGGGACGCTAGAACAAAGCCGTGAACAGACAGGCCTTTCACAATTTTCCACCCCTCTTGTCATGAGCATTAATACAATTTCCAATGTTCATTCAGCAATCTGAAAACCTTTATCATAATCCAATTACCAGATTTCATTTATCAGCCTGCATTTTCAAGCGAAACAATGCGACAGGAGGTCACGCCATTATTTCAGCCTATTCACGCAGGCTGTGCCACGGAAAGTGCACTGGTTAATCATGTAGTTGTGGGCACAGGGCGCTCAAGAGAGGGAAGTAGCAACACTTTCTACTTTTTAGGGCACTGTTTTCACACCAGCACTGTTTGGTTTGGATACTCTGGTTTGTTTGTACCCTTAGCGTGGTTCCATTGAGCAGGTGTGAAAACAATAATTGGTCCCAAACAACCTCAAATATACTCATTTTATATAAACTGAACTGCTGATAAGGTGCAGTTTAATCTGATATATCAGCCAGATAACGCTAATTAACACAGCTGTGAACAAACCCTGTCTCTGCTGCTGCTCCATGCTGTTAACACATGCAGTATGTGCAGCGTTCACTGCTCTCATCTATGCTGAACGTCGCATTGAAAACACTGTATTTAAAAGTGCCGCGGAAAATTTTCACACACTGGAACACAGAATCTACTCACTATGTTTACTTTCTTGCTCCCGCACCACACAGCTTTGACCAATCAGAGGAGACAATGTGCTTGCGAGGTTTATTGGTGCGCATTTTGGTGTGTTTAGGTTTATGCCTGTGTGAAACCAAACCAAACAGAGAGAGAAAATATTCCAAGTAAACAAACTCATCAACTGATCCAGACCATAGAAATTAAATACAGTTGTGACAATGCCCTTAGACTTTCAAATATACTCAAATATACTCACAGATTGCTGGGAGAAGAAATACTATCCAGCATCTCAGCAGTACAACTAAGCAACTGAGCATTTATGGAACCAGCTAGGATGCTAGCTTTGGCTACCAATGGGTGAGCAGGATCTACTGGCCCAGCGGCAACATCTGTAGGAAAATGTGTGAATGTACAAAATGCCATCTGGAACCTGTATGCCTCCATGCCCAACAGTAAGAAGAACATGTTATAGTCCACCATCTTTGCCTTCTTTATTCATGATGAAGATTATTACTCAGTCTCTCACCTATTATCTGTCCATGATCTCTCAGTGATGATTTTACTTATCAGAAAGGGGGTCTGGCCTTTATTCTAGCCTAAAGTTCTTTGATATATTCTCTCATATTTCATTTCCATATGTTAATAACGTGGTTTGAAGCGTCTATTACTTTCAGGGGTAGAAAAAAGTACAAAAAAAAAAAAAAATTCATTGAAAGTACTTTACTGTGGTAAAAAATCTCACTTAGTTAAAATGTAAGTATAATTAAAAAAAATAAAGCTGCTACAAAGGGTCCAACATTCAGTGTCATACAAGAAACAGTTTTAAGCTCTAAATAAGAAAAAAAAAAAGAGATAAATTCTACTAGACACTGTGATCCTCCTCCTTTATACTCTATTCAGACAAAATCCGCTTTTAGACTCTTTGGCCCGTTTTTCTGCGCTAGAAATGCACACCCTCTCCGCTTTTAGACTCTTTGGCCCGTTTTTCTGCGCTAGAAATGCACACTCTCTCCACTTTTAGACTCTTTGGCCCGTTTTTCTGCGCTAGAAATGCGCACCCTCTCCACTTTTAGACTCTTTGGCCCGTTTTTCTGCGCTAGAAATGCGCACTCTCTCCACTTTTAGACTCTTTGGCCCGTTTTTCTGCGTTAGAAATGCACACCCTCTCTGCTTTTAGACTCTTTGGCCCGTTTCTGACACCTAGCGTTCAAACTTTGAATCTCACATTATAAAAACCTGCTTAACAGCGGGCCAACTTTCATTCTATTTCTAAAATACCTCACGGCCCGCAAATGGCCCGCAGGCCGTAGTTTGGACACCCCTGGTCTAAACTGTTTACAGTAGTTGTGTCAGGGGGAGTCAAACACAGTAGGTTCATTTTTATACTCTATACACACCAATTAAATAGAATAAAGCATTCAGAATCACTTATCATGCTCAGTATCAGTTTATTTAGTTTAAATAAACTAAATAACCTAAATTGCAAGCGATATAAACAGCTTACATGGTTAATATTTGCCCTTTACCTTTCTTATGTTATATTTCTTTCAAAAAGTGCTACACTTTTTTTATTAGTTTTTTAATAAAATGTAAAAGAAAATGAATTAAACTCAAGATATGAGTAGAAAATTTGTTTAGTTTCAAATTTACAAATGAAGCAATGTTTATTAGCCCTTGGCCAAACATACTGTATGTAATATAAATGTGTAGGGTGGGGGGGGGGTACAGTGTGTGTTTTTATCGAAAATGTGTTTTGATATATGTTTTTCACAAAAAATGAGCCAATGCCAATGAGTTTGAGTTAGAAAATATATATTTTTAGTATCATTTCATGAAAAATGAAAACGGGTCCCACAGACCCGAACACCACACAAGGGTAAATAACTCTCCATAAATGGTCTGTTATTTATCTAAATGATGTACAAGCTGTACAGGACTGGGATAGTACTGTTGACTGAGCAAACTTAGCCTTATCTTTTCATTTTTTTAGCAGCCTTTCTTTGTGTAAAAGCAGAAATTCACAGTAGATAACACGTAAGTTTAAAGTAGTACTGTTTTAATGCACTGTGTGGAGGAATCGAACACCACAAATCATCCAAAATAGCTCTTAACTCTTAACAATGAACAAGTACTTTTCACAAATGATTTTCCAGCCCTGATTACTTGTGATTGCTGCATTAGCCTCTCAGCTCCAGTAAAACCCACTGAAGAAGCACACTTTGGACACCAACCACGTCTTGGCTGATGGAGTCCGTTTGGGGTAAAGGGAAAACTGCAAAACTGTGCGGAGAGTATTTCCTGCCAAACTACTCCTTTAGAGTTGGACAGTCATCCAGCCCATGTGGCTTTGGAGCTTTGTGGCTTTGGAGTGAACAAATAGTGAAACATGATCTCCCACATTCCTCACCATAAAAACTTACATCACTTAAAGAATGGCATGAACTCGAGCCCCACTGCTGCATCCAAAGCCCCACCTGCCCATCACTCTCCCGCGAGCCGCAGATTTCGAGGCGTGACGTGCCGCGCTCCTGCCAGTGTGCTCATTGGCCAGAAATCCCTTGGTTGTCAGCCAGCGGAAAGTAAATAATAAGCTCCGATAAATACTCACACAAGCTCTGGACCCTGAAACCAAGCCTGGCACAGAGCTTACGGTACTGCCCGGCTCCATTTTGGAGCACACTGTGTTTGCGTTGAGATAGTGAAGGAAGGCAGGGCGATTTTTCCCCTGCTCCGCTGCCACGGATTTGAGCATATGGCTAAAGCTTTGCAGATAAAACTGGCATTTACCTCTCTGGTCGGGGCAGATAAGATCCTGGTTCATTACTCCAGCTGGGCTGCCTTCAGTGCCTTCAGACGGACCTCTGCACAGAAACTGTGGCAGAATCTGTGTTCGGCTTGTTGGAAAAGAAGGATAACGCTAATTCTCTGTTCTTCAAGTGGTGTTATTTAGAGAGCCCATTACCTGAGGAACACATTTACTACAGGCTTTGAGGCTAAACAGCTCCTTAGAAATCCAAGTCTTTAAGCACAAGCAGACCCAATTCTTCAACTTTTACAAGTCACAGTTATTGCTGGAAGTAACAGAAACATAGTGTACTTATACATAAATGTATTTAAATTCATATCAATAAATTTTCTTGGAAAGAAGTGGAGAAATCATTTTAAAAAAGACATGGATTCTTGTGATTAAACTTATGATTAAAGATACATGAGCGGCAAGTAGTCCAGAGGGCTGCCACTACGATCGAATCCCAGTCATGCACCTTGCCATCAGCTGCCGGAGCCCTGAGAGAGCACAATTGGCTTTGCTCTCTCTGGGTGGGTATCACTCCTAGAGTGATGTGGATCAGCACATGGCTGTGTCTGTGAGCTGATGTATCAGAAGCGAATCGCTGCGAGATCGGAACCGAATCTGTGTTCGGCTTGTTGGAAAAGAAGGATAACGCTAATTCTCTGTTCTTCAAGTGGTGTTATTTAGAGAGCCCATTACCTGAGGAACACTTTTACTACAGGCCTTGAGGCTAAACAGCCTCTTAGAAATCCACATCTTTAAGCACAAGCAGACCCAATTCTTCAAATTTTACAAGTCACAGATATTGCTGGAAGTAACAAAAACATAGTGTACTTATACATACATTTATATAAAGTCATATCAATAAATTCTCTTTGAAAGAAGTGTCAAAAACACGTAGATACTTACAATTAAACAAATTTTTAAAGATACACTGTGCCGACATGGTCCAGCATTCTAAAGCGCTGCTGGCTTAAATCCCGTTCATGCAGCTTGCCATCAGCTGCAAGAGCCCTGAGAGAGCACAATTGGCCTTGCTCTCTCTGTGTGAGTAGATGGTGATCTTTTTTCCTGATCACTCATATGGTGATTTGGAGCAGCACGAGGCGTCTGTGAGCTGATGTATCAGAACCGAGTTGCTGCGCTTTACTCCAAGCGCGCTGTGATGCTACTCAGCAATGCTGCATCAGCAGCAGTTCAAAAAGAGGTGGAGTCTGACTTCACATGTGTCAGAGGAGGAATGTGCTAGTCTATCACTAATGATATGGGGTCCCTAATGAGTGAGTTGGATAATTGGCCTTGTAATTGGCCTTGGATATTTGGTCTATATTAAAAAAAAAAAAAAGACATGCAGTGCCAAAGGAGAAAATGATTTAAAACACATTTTTGAGCTTGGACACAGATAAAACTTCCTTGTTTTGTCATTTGTTGGTTGGTGTTTTTCTAACTTTATGCATGGAGCTACATGTTTACACACTTATTTACTTTTGTTGAAGCTCATATTTACATGACACTCTGGTGGATTTTTAACACAAACATATGGAGTCCATAGAGCTTGAATGTACTCTGTACACTACTAAATAAAACTTAAATGGTCTTAAGTTCATGGTAAAAGATTCTGTTTTTATAGTGTAAAAATAATGTCACACTTTAGCCCATGTCTGTCTTGTGCTTTTCCTTTTTTATGTCCTTCCTGTCCTGTTTTGTTTTCTTCCACGATGTGCTCTCCTGTATAGCACATGGCCCTGTGTTGTTATTGTCTTGTCTTTTTCCCTAACCCCGCCCTGTCATCTGTGTTCCTTCCAGCCTCTTTTTTTGTAACCCCGCCCCCTCGTTTTCTATGCCATGTGTTCCCAACCCTCTTCGTGTATATAGAGCCCTTTGTGAAGTCTTTTGTACATTTTTGGTGTTCTCTATGTTTGGTGATTTCAGGTCTGTTGGTATTTTTTTGTGTCATTTGTCTGTTCTTGGGTGTTTTATTTTACTTCTTTTATGTTCATTCAGTCTAGTTTTCTTTGGTCTTGTCTCTGTCATTTATTTGTAAGTTTTCCTCTCGTTTATTTAAATAAATCTTTCGCCTACGCTTTCATCCCTGTCTGTGAAAAAATACTTTATAATTAACATTTAATTTAGAAAGAAATACAAAATAAGAGTTTTTTTATTTTACTAGTCTAGTCAGATTTTTAGAGCACACTACATTTAGAGGAAGGTATAAGTTATAGTCAATGGGAAAACTAAATAATCCAGATTATATTAAGATATTGTATGTAACATAAGTGTGAGTGGTATGGCATATACTATACTAAATATATATATATATATATTTTATACATTTTCTCAGCTTTAAAGTGGTAGGTCTTTTAAAACACTCCCCATCCAGCACACCCTGTGCACCCTGTGGTTCAGATCAAATCCAAGCATTGATGGCTGGAGCTCACAAGGTGAAATAGCAGTGCCAGGTACTCTAAACCATTCAGCTTCAGGAATTTCATCAACTACCTGCTCTAAAAGATGTCAGAAGGATGTGTGGGCAGCCTTCACTTTGCCAGTTTGGTGTAACAGAGTTACAGAATCAAATCAATGGAAAGAAATAAAGAAAACAGTTTTAAGGTTATTGAAAAAGACAAGATTTCCAACCTTCCAAAACATAGAAAAAATGATATGCATCAAAATTCATATGATTAATAAAAGGTTAATAACTGTAAAAGACACATATTTAGTCCCTGTCCTACTGCATCACGTGTGTTATAAGAATATGTCAAATAAGGCATTACCACCCATATTCATTATATTTTGTTATATATGCTTTATACGCTATATATGCCTTGGGCTGATCAACATCACCCTTTGGAGTGATGACGGAAAGAGCGCCATCTACCCACCTAGAGAGAGAAAGGTCAATTGTGCTCTCTCAGGGCTCCGGTAGCTGATGGCAAGCTGCATGGGTGGGATTCAAACCAGCGATTTCTTGATCATAGTGGCAGCTATGAGCCTATATTTGCTTTTTTAATTTATACTCATGTTAAATCTTCACATAACTTTGTAAATGGATGTCTGTCCCATCTATCTGGAACCCGCTATCAGGCCTCACTCCAACTCCAATAATTCGGACCACTCACAAAATAACACCTCACAACCCATACTGCTAATACCTACATACTGCTATTACATGACTTTTGGCACGTGAGCATATATACTGCATGGATTTGATGAACATGGAATTGAAGACAAAGTGTTGGACTTCTCTTATTGGGTCTATTTGTAACTATAAGGTGCACTAGCAATGAACGTCTGTTGTCTGGTCTATTTTCATACATAAGGGGCACTGGATTATAAAGTGCATTATGTGACACTAGTAAGGAACAAGGGTATCACCATGTTTCCCTTCTAATTCAGCAGCTCTCACTGCTAAATGGTGAGACCTGTAAAACTAATCTAAGTTAATAAAACAAAACTGTAATTCTTAAAAAAAAAAAACATTTTCTTTTAAAGTCAAACAAGTGCTGAATGTTAGTCTACACAGATTTCTCTCCTGAATACTCTTTATTTGGGTGAGTAACGTGTTTCCATTTATTTAAAGTAAGCTTAGATTACCAGATTTGCACTAAGGCTGGGTGCAGCAGCATGAGTTTTAGTGGCTAACCGCTAGTGCTAGCCGTGTTTAGCGCTAGTAAAAGCCACCCGACAGCTCTACACAGAGGAACCCTGAATGTTCCAGTAAAGCAGTGCAATATTAGCTAGCGGTTCGTTTCACGTAACTTGTTTTATTCGGTGAACAAGCAGAATACAGTCAGATAATACTCACCTCTGAATGGTGACAGAGCTAGCACTTAGCACGGTTAGTGTCTAATGCTAATGCTGCTCCAGCAGTGCTAGCTGGGATTAGCAGCTGGCTTCAAGCTGATAATACTCACCTCTGAATGGTGAAAGAGCTACTACTTAGCGCAGATAGTGGATAATGCTAATGCTGCTCCAGCTTTGGTGCTGGAGAAACTTCACTGAAACTCCTGTATAACTCTGTACTTCAGCAGAGCGGTTTTACTGCTCCTTAATTAATACCTGACTGGTAAAATTCATACATTAGGCGCACCCGATTATAAGGCATACTGTTGATTTTTTGGGGAAAATGTAAGGATTTTAAGAGCACCTTATAGTGTGAAAAATAGGGTATGTAAAACCAACCCTTATTTTACTGTATCACAAAGCTAAAGTGTAATAGTTTTATTAGCATAATTCTACTTTTGCACTTATTCCTAATGTTTGGGACTCTTTTGTGGCATGCGATGGAACTTTTAATGAACTTAAATGAACTTTTAAATGTAAAGAAATTCTTGAAAAGTCTTTGAATTGGTCTCTGATTGGTGTTTTCCTCAGGGAGTGAACTTATTACGAAAGTGAAGGCCTACAAAAAGCAAAAAGATCTCTGTAGGTTTGCGTCTCTGACGTACGGAACGGTGTCCTCCTTAAACGCAGCCCGTCGCCGTGTCTCCTTTTTAAGGCAAAGAAAGTGAGAGTGAATTATTTCCAGTTTATTGTTCGCAACTTGAATCGCGTTAAAAGAAAAACGTAGCGTCAGGACATCAGTGAGTATAGCGAGCGCTAATGTGTAATACTTTGTAATTGATACAGCGCAGGGCTTTATTGAGAGAAGAGCTCTCATGAACACCTTGAAATCGTCACCTCTCCCTCTCTCTGTAAAGCGGACTGGGTGAAACGCGGTGCTGCGCAGCTCCCCTGACAATATTATCTCTCAAGCGCAGACAAATTGCCTCTTTTGTTTAAGGACATGAATACCACCACAAAAACATTATAGAAAATCCCATAAACAAAAGCGCCACGAGCTACGAGTTGCACTCGCCGAGTTACTGCGCTGTGGAAGGATATCCTTGCATTAAATAGGCCCCTGCCCTCTACACGCCACCACCAACCCCCAGATGCCTTGGCTCCAGACTGGATCAAGTGAAGGTTGTGTCGACATTGTGCATGGCCTACATTCTGATGGGGGAGCTAATTGCATAATTTGTTTTAGAATTAAAGCTTAATAGCGGCTGTTCCTCCGTCTGCAGCCAAGCCTGCGCTCCCCCGCTTCCTCTTTTTCCTTTTTTTTTCTTTCTCTCGCGTTTATGGAGGCTTTGGACAATGACTCATCATTACTGAGGGAAAAGAAAAAAAAACCCGCTCAATTGAAGCAAGCTAGCAGTGACTGGTTATGATTTAGCTTGTTTTTGGTTGGGGTTGGGTTTTTTTTTTGTTGTAACAGCATCTCTTTACCACATAGCTGGGAGCCACTCATTTCAATTCAAATCAACATTTGAATGGAAGATATTTAATTACCAAAAAATGAAAGTAGAAAACAAATCATCATTGCAAAAAGCACTAAAATCCACGACTAAACAAGCAAAGCAAACACAAAGTGATATAATACTGTACACAAAGAGCAAGAGATTATAATGTAATATTGCCAGTTATAAGAGGACTGAGTCAAGCCTATATGTTTATATGTAGCGGTAAGCAATGCTATGTTGCAAAATGTTTTAATTTTTGACAGAAACAATGTGGTGGATTGTGTTTGTACAATGAGGGGTGTGGCAACTATTGTCTTTTTTCCTTTTTGCTGACTTTAAAGTTCACTTTTAATGGAAGGATTTTCCTCCCTGTGATTTGGAACAACTCTTAACCTGACTATAAATTTACAGTACAGGCCAAAAGTTTGTACACACCTTTTTGTTTATGTGTTTTCTTTATTTTATATTTTATGATCTCACTGAAGGCATCAAAACTATGAATGAACACATGTGGAGTTTTATGTACTTAACAAAAAACGACCTGGCCTCCACAGTCACCAGACCTGAACCCAATCCAGATTTGAGAAGAAGGCAAAGGAGCAATAAGTGCTAATAAACACCTCTGGGAACTCCTTCCTTCAAGACTGTTGGAAAACCTCTCAATTTCAGGTGACCACCTCTTGAAGCTCATTGAGAGAATGATGCCAAGAGTGTGCAAAGCAGTAATCAGAGCAAATGGTGTCTATTTTGAAGAAACTAGAATATAAAACATGTTTTCAGTTATTTTAGCTTTTTTTGGTTAAGTACATAAAACTCTACATGTGTTCATGTAAATGGAAATAAAAATGGAAATAAAAAAACGCATTGAATGAAAAGGTGTGTCCAAACCTTTTTCCTGTACTGTATATAATATATGAATACATTTCACAATACTTTGTTCTGAGTCTTCCCTCTGACTGTGATTGGTCCTTATGAGCTTGTTTTTTTTTTTTTTTTTTTTTTTTAAGACCTCCTCTTGACTTCGATTGTGTCCTAATGACCTCATTGTTTGTTCTGAGACTTCCCCCTGACTGTGATTGGTCCTTATGGGATTGTTTATTTTTATTCTAAGACCTCCCCTCAACTTTGATTGTGTCAGGATGACCTTACTGTTTGTTCTGAGATCTTCCATGACTCTGATTGGTCCTCATCTTTGGTTCTAGGACCTCTCCTCAACTTTAATAACCAACATGTTGTCCTGATAACCTGCATCTACCCTCTAAACACTACTCTGGAATGATACTGGTCCTCCTCACCACCTTGTTTGTTCTGAGTCCTTATCAAAGAATAATTTTTTTTGTGGGACCTAATCTCAACTATGATTTTGTCCTGATGATTTCACTGTTGTTCTCAGAGCTTCCAGGACCATAACTGTGCCTCATAACTCTTTTATTTGCTTTGAGACCTTCCATTGTCTATTGTTCAAAGACCTCTCGTTGACTATGGTTTTATCTTAAAGACCTCATTGTTCCTAAACCTCCAATGACCGCGATTGGTCCTCATCACCTCGTCTTTTGCGTTGAGCCCACCCTCTTATTACCTTGTCTATTGTTTAAAGCACTTCTATTGACTGTGCTTTTTTATCTTGATGACCTCATCTTTTGTTTTGAGATCTCTGCCTGCCTGTGATTGGTCCTCTTTACCTCGTCTTTTGTTTTGAGACCTCCCCTTTTCTATGTTTGGCCCTTATCATATCGTCTATATTTCAAATACCTTCTGTTGACTGTGGTTCTATCTTGACGACCTCATTGTTCCAAGACCTCCAATGACTGTGATTGGTTCTCATCACCTTGTCTTTTGCTTTTAGACCTCTTTTATCATATTGTCTATTGTTCAAATGTCTTTCTTTGCTCGTTTGCTTTGAGACCTCCCCATTACTGCACTATGTCCCAATGACCAATGTGTGTGCACCAAGAGCTCCACCTGACTGTGACTGGTTCTAATAATTGTTGATTTTCTGAGAATTTCTGTGACTGATCCTGATCCTAATCACTCCCCCTAGATGCACTTTCGTCCTGATAACCTCACTATTTCCTCTGAGATCTCCTCCTTACTGAACTTTATTTTGCATGGTCCAAGAACTCCTGTCTGTGATTGGTCCCAATCATGCCATTGTATGTTCAGTGGCCTCCCATGACTGAGATTGGTCCTATTCACATTGTCCTTTGTTCTGAGGCCGCTCCATGATTGTGAGTGGTCCTAATCACAATGTCATTTATTCCTAGACCACTGCATAAAGTGAGATTGGTCCAAAACACTACCGGATTTTTCTGTACAACCTGACCTTTGTGGCATTCCAGGGGTTCTTAAGCAGGCAGAAAATAACATCCTGCAATGTCTTATGAACAAATTGTTAAATTCTTCTTAATACTTAATACTTTCACCCCCTGTGGGCGCCTCGATTGACTTCTTCATTCGCTCTGAGATCTCCCTCTGACTGGAACGGGTCGTCATCATCTCCTAATTTGCACTTGGACCTCCTGCTTGCTGTGATTGGCCTTATTCACTGCACTATTGCCCTGAGACCTGCATCTGACTGTGATTGGCCTTAGTCACTGGAGTATTTGCTCAGAGACCTCCCCTTGTCTGAGATTGGTCCTTATCATTGCCATGTTTGTTATAAGACCTCCTCCCGTCTGTGATTGGTCCTGGTCATTGCCATGTTTGCTGTAAAACCTCTCCCCAAGTTGCAATTACTGTATTATGTGCTATAAAACTGCCCACTGACATCAACTTGGTCTTGATCACCCCTTATTGCTCATATTGAGCTCTCCCCATGTCAGTGGTTGGTCCTAATAACAATGTTATACTTTCTGTAATCTTCTCCAAATTGGTACTGGTCATTGTCTCTGCCTTGTCTGAGTAAAGATATCCCACTCACTGTCACATCCCTCTTACTACAACTGGTTCTAATCATTGCCTGGTTTACTTAGAGACATCCATCATATTATAATTGGTCCTTGTCTTTTCTGAGACTTGTTCATGCCACAGAAAGCAATCCAGAATGTTCTCCTACCAAGTTTTCCCAACGGTGGAACAAACTACCATTCACTACCAGAGCAGGAGCATCTTTCGCTATCTTTCCACCTAAAGACAAAGCTCTTCAAAGAGCACTTACTCTCCTAACACCTCTAACACACTAACTACTTCTAACCTCATTTCCTTCTCCTCATTTCCTCCTCTATCCAAATGTGTTTGCCTTGAACTTCTATGTCCTATATTGCTAAAAGTACATCATTATCTGTGCTTCACTTTGTATAAAAGTGTCCACTAATTGAAATGTAATGTAATAAATACTCTTCCTTCACCTTCTCTCCCTAAATGTCTTTATCTTTATCACTTTATCTTTATGGTTTTTATCACTGCCTCATATGTTCTAAGACTTCCCATGTCTGAGATTTATCCTCATGGCCACATGGTTTACTATGAGACACCCCACTTACTACAGGTGAATCTTATCACTGCCTCTAGATCTAGTCCTCAATTGAGACTTGTTTACTCTGAGACCTTCACTACCTGTACGTTACACTTGTGACTGCCTGGTTTACTCTCAGAACTGCTCCTGGTCCTCATCACTGCCTCATTCAGCAGACTTTAAGACCATTTCTTGACCTTAATTTACTCTTGAACTGGAATTAAACCTCATCACTGGCCCATTTGTCCTGATGTCTAGCCCTGACTGGTTCTGGTTTTTGTTTCCAACACTTTTGTGACTGGTAAGATGCTATATTTACTACAACTTGTACTCAGGAGTGTTTCAAAGCAGTAAACTCTGAGACCTCCCTTTGACACTGTTTGGTCCTCACCATTTATAGGTTCCATGTATGAAAAAAGCCTTAGCTTGACACTCTACCACAAGTCCCCTTGGTTTAAGTCCACCAAAAAAAAAAAAAAACAGCAAAAAAATCCATAGAACCACTGGGTTAAAAGTTGAACAGTTAAATTCTCAAAAATAAGTTTTTTTTTAAAATAAGAATTGTTTTAATCCGAAGTCCTTCCAAAAGATAACCAAAAAGGAGCTATACATATATGTCTTGTCCATCTTCACCACACACTCTAAAACCCCTCCCTCTACTGTTTCTCTATGGAACTCTTAGCTCCTCCCACAGCCTCTTTCCCATGTGATAATCTAATTACCCACAGCTATTCTATTCTACATATATGTGTATAAATTGGACATATTACCAGATCCTTCAAACAAAATGAACTGTAATTAGTAATAAACGTAAATATTAATAGTGAAAAACTGAACTATAACATTTTTTACAATAATCCAACAACCAGATACAAACAAATTCTATCTACAAACTAAACCTAGGCTACTACACCATTGATTTACACAGTATACTCTAAGACCCCTTTCTCTTACTATGATTCATCCTCATGACTGCCTCATTTAATCAGAGACCGCCCACTCACTATGATTCATCACTGCCTTATCTGATCTGTAACTGGTCAACTTGTGCATGAGATGTTCCTCTTCCATTTCTTTTAAGTCTTTTAACACTTTAAACGCTTATTTGTTTAATTCATTCAAGAATGACGCTATTATAGGGGTTAATTACAATAATCACAGTAAGGATTTAACACAATCACGTTTATTAAATTCATTATATTCAAATTCCAAGTCTATACTTATCCAACATTTTCCAACAGGTCTGTCTAAGTCTGACTTTTTCTCTATTTCCAGGCAAAGTATGACACCAGAAAAAAATGGAAAAACATGCAATAACTTTCCTCAAATGTAGTGTAGCATTTCACTGCATGTTTTTAATAAACTATGAGACAGATATAATAATTAATAGTGAATTCTGTGATTTACACCATAACCGCACTTGGTGAGGGGGTTCGGAGGGCAGAGGCCTACAGGAACGCTTGAGCTCCAGAAGTGGAAGAGGAACTGTTGGCGGTGAAGGCAGGCAATAACCCGGGTTCCTCAGGATCTAATAACCAAACCGAAGTTCAAAATGAAACCAAACAAACAGCGGGCAAATAAAAGCAGAGTGAAAGAGAGAAGCACGGAAAGAAACTCAACCTGGGAGCGAGTCCACAGTGAGATTGAGGTGTCAATCAAGTGGTTTTAACCCTGAAGCACATGGACACTCTTTTTACACCCTCCACTGCTTTAATACACTATTAAACACTCATTAATGCTTTTGCATTAAAGATCAGGTAGAGTGCTTTTTGATATTTTTGATTATTTGTAGTTGGTGTTTTGTAAACTGCTCAAAATTTCATTTCATTTCCAGTTTTCTGAGATTTTCAGATGGATTTTTCACAACTAACTTGTCCCACAGTTTCTGAGAAATGGATGCCATTCCAATTCCAGATTGTTTGGTCTGGTTTAGGCTCAGTTTTCAATTGATTAAACAGGATTTTTTGCTTAATTCTGCCCATAGGAATAAACTAATGCACCTTTTTTGAAACAATGATAATATATATATATATAGTAACAACAGTCCTAACAAGACACCAGGTGTAACATCTGGCAACCCACCTTAGAGCATATAAGCATTACCTTAGCCTTTCACTGCAGAAAAACCTTAGCAATTGATTTCACAAGAATCAATTAATCAATCAATCAACCTTCATTTTCACTCTGGATTACATTGAGGGTGAACCTCATTTACAAAGTTGTCGAGCATTTTTTAAGAGAAAATAAAATAATAAGGAACAAAATAGCAAAAAAATAATAGACAAATAAAAAAAAACATGTAATATAAAAAAAAAACAAATTGACATAAAAAGTAAAGATTAACTCTTTAAAAATCCAGCTTGCTGGTGCACTGTAGCTAAACATTCAATTGTGTTAGTTGAATGTCAGTTGAGCATCAACAAGGCCATAAAATGGACCATCCAAGTACAGCGTTACCTATTTTTTTCCAAACATTTCTTTACAGAAGCAAACGTGCTGCTACTTCTTTTATATTTATATTACATTTATATATTTATATTACATTTATATTACATTAATGCAATCTTTTATATAACTCAGTCTGTTTAAACACTGCGCCCAGGAAATAATGGGTTATGGAAACAATATTCCTTAATATTCAATAAGGTGTGCCCGAACATTTGACTGGCATTTTTGTCAACTAATTTGTGCCACAGTTTCTGGGGTATGGATGGCATTCCAGTTCCAGATTGTTTGGTCTGGTTTAGGCTTGTATACAGCTTTGTAACTCTTTGCAAGGTTTTCACTTAGCAATGGATGGAAATTGTTTTTTTTTTTTTGCTTAATTTTTCCCATAGGAATAAATGGGTGCACCTTTTTTTGTCACAATGATATATATATATTTTTACGTTTAAACATTTCTTTACAGAAGGAAAAGAGCTGCTACTTCTATTCTTTTCCATTTATATTACATTAATGCAGTCTTTTATATAACTCAGCCTACTACTTAAACACTGCGCCCAGGAAATAATGGGTTATGAAAACAATATTCCTTAATATTCAATAAGGTGTGCCCCAACAATTGACTGCCATTTTTGTCAACTACCTTGTGGCATTCCAGTTCCAGATTGTTTGGTCTGGTTTAGGCTTGTATACAGCTTTGTAACTCTTTGCAAGGTTTTTTTTTTTTTGCTTAATTTTTCCCATAGGAGATAATGGGTGCACCTTTTTTTCACAATGATAAAAAAATAATAATATTTAAACATTTCTTTACAGAAGGAATAGAGCTGCTACTTCTATTATTTACCATTTATATTACATTAATGCAATCTTTTATATGACTCAGCCTGCTTTAACACTGCACCCAGGAAATAATGGGTTATGAAAACAATATTCTACATTCAAGAAGGTGTGCTCGAGCATTTGACTAGAATTAAACAGGCTATCAGCAAACTCACCACCGTCACCATCCATAATAATAACAACATTTTCCTCCAAATTCACATGACTTGACCTCGGTAGCCAGTGATCTGTATCCTTGCATCCGGGACGGCGTGAACGTGATGTGTTGCAGCACACTCAGCGCCCGAGGCCTCCAGTTTAATTAAAGTCTGCCACAACTTCACCGACGCAATTCTCCAGCAGCAACAGGGAAAAGGCTGCAAACGGCCCGTCCTTTTTTTTTTTTTTTTTTTTTTGCTATTATTGGGTAAATAATGGCTGCATGTACAAGCGTTCAGCTGTCAGAATTTGATTGTAACCTGAGGTTCTGTTTTCTATTATGCTTCATTGGAAACATACAGCGCTCCATTGTGAGACGCAATATTATTATTTTTTAAAATTGAAATATGACAGTGCTGCTGAAAAGAGGCATTTTATTAACTCCCGCGCTACTTCATTCTCTCGCCTTTCAATTACGGCCGCGGGGACCCATTGTCGACGCTCGCTCACCCGCTATTCAGATGTGAGCAAATACTTTTGCCCCTCCGAAAATAAAGCAATTCAAACGTCTCGGAGATGGGGGAATATTCGAGCAGGGAAATATCACTGTGTGCTGTTGAATGCAATAGTTATGAATTCTGCGCTCGCATCTGCTTTATAACACTATCTCCTGTACCATCTCCATCCCTTCTACTGCTAATTAAAACTCAACTGTGCCATCTCAGTGAGAATCACTGTAACCTGATGTTATATACAGGGAGAATATGAGAATATGAACTGCATTGGGAAATAATGCACAAACAGAATTGTGCATTAAGGCATAATAAAGTTGTACGGCTACAACAAAAGCTTATAGCTTTTATTAAATGCCTCAGTCTGTACATCACTATTTTTCATGTATTCTTTATGTATATACAGTACAGTACATTACAATAGACTATATGACAAACCAAATGTTTGTATGCACCTCTTTTATCCTATAAGATGATCAGATAAAATCTGATCAAATATCAGATAAAAATCCAGCTGTAGATACAATCTCAACTTAAAAGAAAGGTGTTAAAATGTTTCACCTTCATTACTTAGCTTAGGAGAAAATATTATTAGGGACATTAAGGACAAAAGCTTAGGGCACACCACAGGGTCCTATAGTGCACTACCCCCCCCCCCCCCCTTCCTTCCCCAAAACACATTTTTCTAAATGCCATAATAATTACAATGTTCAAGCTGTTTGCAAAAGTACTTTTCCATATTTTGTCACGCCACAACTAAAAATATGAATATATTTACATGGAATTTAATGTGAAACACCAACACAAAGTGGTAAACAGTTGTGAAGCGAAAAAAAAAATTATGCAAGATTCAAAACTTTTTTTTACAAAAAAAATAAAAAGTCAAAAGTGTGCAAAAGTATTCAGCCCCTTCTGAACCACCTGTTTCTGTAATTACAGAAGTAGTGAATTTTATGCCCATTCTTCTTTGCAAAACAGCTCAAGCTCAGTCAGATTAGATGGAGAGCTTCTGTGAACAGCAGTTTTTAGTTCTGTTTTTCAGCTTTTTCAATCTTTTTTAACCTTTTCTTCATTTATCACATATATGTATATATAATTAGTGTCTTTATATGTTTTCTATCTGGCATGGT
The DNA here is from genome assembly GCF_023375975.1 of Astyanax mexicanus. NCBI lineage: Eukaryota > Metazoa > Chordata > Actinopteri > Characiformes > Acestrorhamphidae > Astyanax > Astyanax mexicanus. The sequence continues at coordinate 48,779,603 of NC_064413.1, read as the reverse complement.
AACAATATCCTTGGCAACTGCTGACAAAACTAATTTCTTAATCAAAAGGCGCGATATGAATATTATGAATAATGAAAAACATTTAAAGTAATCAACAATATATATATATATATATATATATATATATATATATTAAAGTAATTAACCCTGTTCAAACTGCACACATTACATATAATTGCACAGAAGCTCTGTAACAAATATTTAGATAGTTAAAATTATACATCACACTAAAGTCTATGTACAGAAGATGTTCATTTGTGCATTAATAACACATTTATTACTAAAAGCACCAGTGTTAGATCTGACTGCAGTAGGTGATGTTCCATCATAAAGGTCAGTCTCTCAGACTCAACAGATCTTAAGATAATAAGCTAATAAAAACCCAAATAAAACAATGAAACACTGAGATCAGTCAGTATTAAGAGCTGAATAAAAGACACATACCTGTAACAGCAATCCAGAAGAGGATCCGATCGAGAGGCAAAGCAGGGAAGAGAGGGAAAAAGAGAGAAAGAGAAAGAAAGAGAAAACGTTAATTACACGCTAGCAATGTTTTTAGCAACATTAGCAATAGTCTAAACATTCACACAATGTCTTTCACCTAACCTTTAGCACAGGGTTGAAGGGAGAAAATGATAGAGGGATGGAGAGAGAGAGAGAGAGAGAGAGAGAGAGAGAGAGAGAGAAAGAGAGAGAGAGAGAGAGAACAAGAAGAAAATAGGCTGTTGATTGACGGGTTGAGCAGGCCTTCAGGAGATTTCATTCTAGATTGTGGTGTTATCTGGTGAGATAAGTAGAGGTTATCGCTGACCACCTGCTCTGCATTTTAAGGCCTGTTCACCATCATATCAGCGGCTACCTTAACAAAACACTGGGCAGCAGGAGAGTGCACGAGTCAGGGAAAGCTGGGGTGAGCTTGAGGTGCCAATACTGTTGACCCTCTAACCCCCAATTTACAAATGGAGGGAGAAATACGTTAATCCAGGGCTGAAGATATGATGGCATCTATATATTCTCATAGCAGTAAAGCTCCTGGGTTACCTTTACTTTTTTAGAGTCTTAGAAAGCCTATATTATATTCTAAAGTATAATACTGTGTCTATGAGAAGTGCATGTAAAATAAACAGTTAAAACATAAAGCATTTTTTTATCTTTAACATAGAAAATAAGTTAAAAACATGCCTGGTTTCTGTTATTTGCTGCTTTATTGTTAAACTGGAGCAACAAGGGCAAAGAAGCATATTTAGGAGCATCATCTACCATAAAGGGGTCATACTATAGAAACCAAGTTGTGTAAATAAAAGAGAATATCACTGAAAAGTTACTTTATTTTTTTAAAACACATATATTATATAGATGTATTACACACAGAGTGATCCATTTTAACCGTTTATTTATTTTATTGTTGATGATTATGGCTTACAGCCAATGAAAACCCCCAAAAAATCAGTGTCTTAGAAAATTTGAATATTATATAAGACCAATTGGCGCTTTTGGCAGTGTGGGCAGTGTGCCAAGTCCTGCTGGAAAATGAAATCTCTGCGTCTCCATAAAAGTTGTCAGCAGAGGGAAGCATGAAGTGCTGTAAGATTTTCAGCACTGACTTTGGACTTGATAATAACACAGTGGACCAACATCAGCAGATGCAGATTTCATTTTCCAGCAGGACTTGGCACACTGCCAAAAGTAGCAATTGGTTTTACAGTATATAATATTCAAATTTTCTGAGACACTGATTTTTTGGGGGGTTTTCATTGGCTGTAAGCCAAAATCATCAACAAAGAAATCAATAAAAGAAATAAAATGCTTAAAATAGATCACTCTGTGTGTAATACATCTGTATAATATATAGTCGCTGTCCAATGAAAAACAAGTATCTCAAAAACAGCAACTTTACAGGAAAGAGAAAAAACCTTGTTAACTTTCAATGAAAGTCGATGTAAAAAGAGTTTATTTCAGGTCATTTCGAAGAGTTTCTATTGGTCCGTTCATCAAGAAAGTTTGGCACAGTGTGAGGGACAGTTTGTCTGTTTAAATTATGTAGTAAACTAAACATCGACAAAAATGGAGATAAGTTTTTTTCATTGGACAGCGACAATATGAGTTTCAGATTTTGAACTGAATTACTGAAATAAAGTCACTTTTCAATGATATTCTAATTTCGTTATTGAGACGCACTAGTTTCCACTGCCCATACTACACTGACATGCCAAAGGTCTTGGGAACACCCACTCCTGTATGTAAGTTGTGAGGTGGTGTCTTGTGAGAGAGGCTGAACAATGGTCAGCCAGTTGAAACAAGGCATGATAGTGGGTGCCAGTGAGACGAGACATTCCATTTCTAAAGTTGTGCACGCATTTACTATTCCTCTACCTGCAGTGTACCATGATTATGTCAAAAGAAGGAATTACCACCCACAGTGGACAGTGTGCAGTGGTTGGTAATGATTGTGACCGGTGATGTCTGGCTAGAACTGTCCATGTGAATAGAAATGTGACTCCTGTCTTGTGATATTTGGCGTTTCAAAACCACCATTCTGAGTTCAGTGTTTGTGTGATGTCACAACCAATTGCAGTACATATACACTTAACTATTAACTATCCAAAAGCAGTGTGTAAGACTGGTGAAGGAGAACATGATGCCAAGATGCATTAAAACTGTGATTAAAACCAGAATTACTCCACCAAATATTGATTTCTGAACTCTTAAAACTTTATGAATATGAACTTGTTTTCTTTGCATTATTTGAGGTCTGAAAGCCCTGAATCTTTTTTGTTACTTTAACCATTTTTCATTTTCTGCAAATAAATGCTCTAAATGATAATATTTTTATTTGGAATTTAGGAGAAATGTGCATTTTACTCAGACCTACACCTATAAATAGCAAAATCAGAAAATTAATTCTGTAGTGGTCTCTTAAATGGGTTTCAGCCTGGGGTTGCTGAATGGATGCAGAAAACATGACTGCAGTTCATTTATATAAGATTTATATAAGCTGAGAGGGTGCGCATTTCTAGCGCAGAAAAACGGGCCAAAGAGTCTAAAAGCGGAGAGGGTGCGCATTTCTAGCGAAGAAAAATGGGCCAAAGAGTCTAAAAGCGGAGAGGGTGCGCATTTCTAGCGCAGAAAAATGGGCCAAAGAGTCTAAAAGCGGAGAGGGTGCGCATTTCTAGCGAAGAAAAACGGGCCAAAGAGTCTAAAAGCGGAGAGGGTGCGCATTTCTAGCGCAGAAAAACGGGCCAAAGAGTCTAAAAGCGGAGAGGGTGCGCATTTCTAGCGCAGAAAAACGGACCAAAGAGTCTAAAAGCGGAGAGGGTGCGCATTTCTAGCAAAGAAAAACGGACCAAAGAGTCTAAAAGTTGCCGGAATTAAGGAGTTTAATATTAAGAGACATCATGAAATTATACATCAATTTGAAAAATCTTAGTTTAGACAACACTGTCAAAGATAAAGATAGTAAGTCAAGTAAAATGGTGTGTAAATGAAATAATCAGGAAAAAAGTATTATTTAAAGTGGCCCGTGACTTCAAATATATTTCTCATTCTGGCCCCCAACAAAAAAAGTTTGGACACCCCTGTATAAGAAGATACAGTTACACAGTTGATAAGTAATGGATAAAAAAAGGTTGGAGCTTAGAAAATGGTCATAAAAATATTAATTGTGACAATTATCTATATTAAATCAAGCAAACATTGCCAAACATTGCACTTTTTGTCCATATAGTGTATCTGTATAAACTGTAAATCTAATATTTTTGTTCGAAAGCTCTAAAAATACAGACCCCAGCCTAAAATCACCCCGTCCAGGCAGAGGTCTATGATTGGCGCCTGATAGAAAAATCACCTTGGAGATGTTGCTCTCAGGGCAGCTCTTCTGCTCTCATGTGACTGTGTCTAACTGCCGCTATCTGTGGCAATCATCTGTGGCCGCTCCGCCGAGGCTAAATCAGTGTTTAAAATTCTGCACCTCACGTGTCTCTTCTCCAGAGAGTAGCGGAGGCATCAGATTAAAAGGCTGCTAAATGCTAACCGCTAAAGCATCACACGCATTAAGTGCTCCATGCCAAATGTGCTGTTCTTCTAAATTAGCCACCTTTTAAGACGCCGTGCCCTTGAGCAAGCCACTTAACCTAAAGTGACTCGCAGGGACGAGCAGCGTGGAGAACGCTGTCTCCCTCACGGCCTGACGACGAGCTGAGCAACTGGCCTGCTGTGAATACATTAAATATTTCATAATAACAACACGTCCGCTCGTACAGTACACTCACATATCCGGGGTGAGAGACGCAGGGCAGAGTGAATTTAACCATAACGTTTTTTATAGGGCAACAGTTTCTGTTTATACATGCTTTTGGACATATTCACATCTTAGAAATGCCATTTATAAAGTGTATTAAAACAAATACATAATATAGGAATTATTCCTACAATATTCGCATACATGTACAGTACTGTGCAAATGTTTTAGGCACCTGTGGGAATTTCAGTCAAGAAAAAGCTTTTTATATGTGAAGTAAGGGTTAATTAGCTCAGTAAAACTAATCAGCATTACAATAAATACAATAAAAACAGCAATTTTTACAAAAAGCAGAGCAACTTTTACAGCCCTGTTTTCCTTAAAACATCTCATAATCTCTCCTCCCAATCTGAGTTTAATAGAGTTATTTCTAGTTCTCATCATATCTCATATCAACACCTGGTTTGGTAAATTCATTGGTAAATTTGGTAAATCAGGTGAGCTGCTGACGGAACTGTACATATTATGGAGAAACTATGCTTCGTTTTTCAGCTTGTCTCACAGGATATAACATACTTAGTTAAAAATGAGAATTCCTTGTTATGTTTTACTGTATTTATGTTTATTTGCATCCGTTCTAAACATATGTGGTGCTTTTTTCAGATAAAAACACTCATATTGCTGAGATAAATGGATTAGTGTAATTTACTTTGGTGCTAAATATTTTGTATAGTACTGTATACAACACAACGTTTATAATTATAATTATAATTATAATACATATGTTCTATAGGGACATTGATGTAAAATAAAGGGTACTGTTTGCTGGAGTAACTGTCTCTACTGTCCAGAGAAGACTTTCTACTAGATTCCTGAGCATTGCTGTAAGCATTTAATTGCATTTACTGACAAAACTATTAGTAAGGTCATCCCCAACTCCATAACTCATCCCAAAGGTACTAGATGAAGCACCATCTAGACCTCTAGACCAAACCCTTTTGTTAGGCATTTTAATACCAATAGGTGTAATATGTTTCTCTGCTCCAAGGAGTCCTATTTTATTGGAAGTAAAAAGTCTCTAAGTCTCTACATGGACTAGACAAGCTGTGTGCAACTTGTAGACAAGTGGTGCAACTTAGAGTTGCGGAAGGCATTTTTTTTAAAGGAGTGTCCACAAACATTTAGCCAGTAAATGATTCAAAAGATAAGAAAAGACGCTAAAAGCAAACCTGCATGCTGAGAATGAATCATCAGTTTAAAGCATGCAATACATAACTTTACTTCTTTAATAGGGCCCTTGCACAATGTTGCAAGTCAAGAAACCAATTCAAGAAATCTGTGAAAGTTGGAACCAGGTGTGATTTTTAACAAAACGAGCAGGTAATCACATTTACCTTTTTACAAACCCAGAAACTTACATAATCCCTACCTGACCTGCAGTAATTAAGAAACTTCTCAAACTGCCCGCCTTCTTGTTGGGCGGAGCTAATACAACCTTCCCCAAACTTCCCCAACCTCACTTACATTCAAGTACACTTTACTCATGACTGGGTATTGACATATTCACAATCTCTCTTTCGAACTATATTTGTTACAGACACATATTTATATTGTATTTCTATGTCACATCAGCCACTTTCATAATCAATATCATTGCACATTGCACTTTGCTCTGTTAATTATTTAATGAACATTAGCAACATCTACTGCACCGCTCTGTTTACAGGTCCATCCATCCATCCATCCATCCATCCATCCATCCATCCATCCATCCATCCATCTATGCATGCTAGTAGGTAAATCATGCTGCAACATAATACCTACCGGTTCCTGACAATACTCTGGAATATTGGGTAGTATTTCTGTAAATGACTCCTAAAGTTACCAACATTCTAACAAAGCAAATTAACAATGAAAACACAGGTGGCACAATAGAGCCTCTATAATGTGTTGATATAGAATTTCATCCACTGTAAACTCCTCAAAACACTTAGCAACACTAAATCCACTAATTCCCATCAATTGACCGCAAATTCAACCCAATTTAATTAATATTATTTTTTTCCCAAACTTCAAATGTTCCTTTGTGACAAAAAAATGTGTCCACGTCCTGTTTTGATGTGGCATCTCAAGCAACTGTCCGCCCTGTTGTCCTTTTTTAAGATATCGACTATTCCTTTTATCCTTTTATTCCTATTATCATCATATATGCTTGGAGTTTACTGTGGACAAATAACAAGAGAATTGTACAAATTCCCTAGTAGCAGTTCGACAAAAGTGTACACCAATTTTAAAATGGCCGACATCTTGCTGGGCGGAGTCAATCATACCAATACTGAAAATGTGTGTAATGAAGTCTCTTATGTTTTTGTCAAGTTTCATGAATTTCCAAACTGCTCTGTTCTAACCCTGTTATTGTTTCACTTTGTTACAGAGACTTTGGACTCCACTAAATCAATTGACCGCCATATAAAATAAAACAACAATAGAATTACTCTTCCCAATTCAACCTAATTCAAACCATATACATTTTCCTCAAACTACAAATGTCTCTATGTGACAAATTCTACACACACACATGCAGGAGTAAAGGTATTTGTTTCAGTGTGTGTTCAGTGAGCCAGTGTGTGAGCTGGTTTTCATGGCAGGGCGAGCCGGTGGTCACGGGGATCATCCTGCAGTAAAATGTGGATTACATGTGCATTAGCATCTGGCTTTGGCTCCACACACGGGGCCCTACACCAACTACCCATCCAGGAGGAGCCTCATTCAGAGGGGCCTAAACTCCACTGGCAGGGTCTTTGGCATCATTTATCATATTAATAATTCATATTTATTCAATCATAACTTGTAAACTGAAGTGTTG